>NC_084974.1:10426158-10611158 GCF_963691925.1 Scomber scombrus
CAGGCAAACTGGTAGGTTTATGACCAAAGAAGAGGCTTTGAGCACAGAAACGTGCTACTGCTACTCACATGAACTTAGTCAGCAATGCCATTTTGCAATTGTCATGTAGAAGAACTTCCAAGTTAAGTCATCTTTTGGCTGAGACACCACTTAACAATCAGAAATGTAATCACTCCGGATATGCCTGCAGACTTTGCATCTTGTAAAGGATGCGCCCACCCGTTAGTATCCTGCACCGAATGACATTTGATCTACTGAATTTGTTTTGACGTTTGTTTGTTTTTTGTTAGTTTTTTTCTCCTTCATTGTCTAGACACTAGTTACAACTTCAAAATGTCCTGTCATCAGGAATTTACTGGAATGATTTTACTCATTTCTGACTGCTGTCTTCCATCATTCTTCCTCTTATGTCATGTGATTTACTGTCTGTCTGAATTTATATCACATTTAGTTGTTTTAGACAAGAACTGATATAGTTTGCTATTTTGCTGCTTGTCAGTGTGTCTGCTACTGCTGAGAGGACACGTTCATACATTCTGTTGTAAATTAGACGATTTCTCATTTTTAACATCTGGATTCCAGCAAGGAACAAAACGACTGACACATCCCTAGAAAACATTTAATACAGTAGCTGTGTGTGTGTGTGTGTGTGTGTGTGTGTGTGTGTGTGTGTGTGTGTGTGTGTGTGTGTGTGTGTGTGTTTGTGTGTGTGTGTGTGTGTGTGTGCGTGTGTGCATGTGTGTGTGTGTTTGAGGTGAGCTTTGTCGCCTCCACTACCACGTGTTTCCTGTTTTTTGTACCTTTTTTTGTTTTGACCAACTCCAGATCTCCCACACGGGCCCCTCTAATGTGCACACACAAAATAATTTATAATTCACAGACAAACCACACACACACACACACACACACACACACACACACACACACACACACACACACACACACACACACACACACACACACACACACACACACACACACACACACACACACACACACACACACACACACACACACGCACACACACCTTCCTGCTCGGAGCAAGGTGAAATATGTTATAGTGTGATGCTTTTTTCCAGAAGCTGTTATTTCCTTCTTTCATGTTGTTGTTGGGTTCACAATGTTCCCTCTATCTATCTTGAGAGGTGGGCAGGTCGAGCGTCTTTTTTTGTTCTGCTGAGCTTTTGTAATTTTTTCTGGAGAGACATGAGCAATAAGTTAAATCAGGTGTGTGTTTTTTTTGTTTTTTTGGGTTGTACTGTGGGAAGGATGACAACAAGTCATTGGGTAAGCAAGAAATGAGAGTGATCAGAGTAGCATGTTGAATCTTATCACTGAGTGAATGGAGCTGGCCAGAGTTACATGTAAATAGTAGGCAGGTCTGGGGGAGAGATACAGTATGATATACAGAGAAGTAGAAGAGGAGGACACTAAGTGTGCGTAATAAGTTTGGGTGAATGGAAATAATTCTTTTTGGGGCATTTCTATATTTATGTATTCATTCGGGTTAGTTGGTCACACTAGAAATAATATGTTCTTTATTAGACAGTAAACAAACAATACCTTAATTAGACACCATACACCTAAATCATGCTGTAATTAGAAAAACCACACGCAATGCTGTATTACACCCAATATATACTATACTTAGACACTGCTATGTCAAATTATACTCTAATTAGAAAACAAATAGGAAACAGAGACACACACCCCCGTCTTGCGAGAATACACATAAGGCACAATTCACAAAGCACTTACAAAGGGTGAAATTCACTTCAAACTGCGCTGCCAAGCAAATGGCATCATGGTGGGCCTGTGCCAGTTGCACGTATGTAAATTAGGTAATATTCATACATTCGGCACAAAATTGGCCCCTCTCTATGCAAATGAGCATTGTTGCAAAAACCGTGTAATTCACAAACCAGCACAAATTGCCACACGCGGTTAAGGAGGGGGGGTGCTATTACCGTCTTCAGAGAGTTGGTGTTAAATGCACGCACATTCTCTCCTCACTTACTCTGTTTCTGTCTCTGTCTTCAAAATCTTAAAGCTCGTGAGGCTTTGAATGATGTTGAATGTAATGATATCAAGGGTGAAAGACACTAGAGGGGGGACAGGCTCAATTTGGACTTTCAGCTACTTGAAATAAAAATGTCCTGACAGTGCTGACATTTGACATTTCTGTAGATTATGATAAAAGTCAAAGAAGCAAAATACATGAAAGTTGGTTTGTGATTGTGGAGAGCTCCGTGTGCACATCTCTGTTGATTAAAAACATGCATTTTGAGGCTTTTGTGCTCTCTGTAGTTTTCCTTAATGGAGCAATCTATGTGCTGAAATGTGGAGAAAAGCCTTAAACACTGGAAACCACTCCGCTTACTCGGATTCAAAACAGGGGCAAATTGCACTCAGTCGCTGAACTTTATGGGCATGTTTGTGCCAGTGTGTCATAAGTGCAAAATCTTTTGTGGATAGGACATTAAAACGGGGCAGGTTTCAGGTGCAAATGTTGTGCAGTTCATAGTGCTCTTAGAGGTTGCAATCCATTGTTTGTGGATTTGTCCCATAGTTCACTGCGAGAGTTGTGAGAGCTGAGAAAGTACATGCTGCTCATTAGGAGGAGAGAAACAATTCAGAATTAATGCTGTTGGGTATGTTGCTTTTATGTTGGTTTGTATGTTCTATAACACTGATGTTTATGAAGAGCTCAGAGATTTAGAGCCTCTGTTTTCCCCACAGAGTTCAGATGAGTGAAGCTGTTTATGTCCCAGGGTTAGCACCTAGCTATCAGACAGCCCTTTACTTAGGCGCTACATCTTCTCAACTGTAAAACTCCTACACATGCTGCACACGATATTACACCCAAGCAGCACTTTCTGACCAAAACAGCTGGTCTGTGGCGTACGCTAATACAGTCAGCATGTGTATATAGAAGTTCTACGGTTGAGAAAATGTAGTATCAGAAGAAAGGGTTGTCCGACTGCAAGGTAAAACAGTATAGTGTACAGTTAAACTGAAGCAGTGAACATTAATAAACACCTAGTTCAACTGCTATTTTCCATCCATAGTGCCGATTAGAGTGCATAACAACATAAAATTCAACAGTTATTGATACAAGCTTGCAGTATATTACCAAACAAATGCACAGACAAGAAACATTCATTGTCCATACACAATGCTCACATGCACAGTGAGGAGTTTCACCTTGTGAAGTTCATGCTGTCTCCCACAGATCACCCCATCTCTGCTGAACAGGCGTTTGGACCAACCTGTAGGAGTCATGCAGCGAACAGAGTATGATTGGAAATGTTCCCTCCTGCAGAACTGCCAACTCTGTTTGTTGCACTGGCAGAGTGAGATGCACCGCTGCTATGATCGTAACCTGGGTGAACGCTGTCTATTATTATATCACTGTTTCCTCACAGCAAGAAGGATCAGGGAGCGAATCCTGCTGGGGATTTCATGTTTTTCTCCCTGTGTTCTCCAAGTTACCAACATGATGTCACTGTTTTGATTTGACAGTATATCACTGTCAATCATTACTGAATAAAAAGTCATTGAGTTTTATTGGCATGTAAGTTTAGAGAACAAACCATCTAAATTCAGTTTGTCCAAATATTTAGACAGCACTAAATAACAATAATATGAATATTAACCCATTATGAGATCGATACATATAATTATATTAAGATTGATATATATGAATAATACATATACAGTATATCCTATCCTATCCTATCCTATTGCTTATTTCACTGAATGTTTTATGTTGTAGGAGGAGGTGTGTCTCATCATTTTTCGTGTTATCCTTTTTTGATTGCTAATTTGTTGTCACTGAGCATGTACTTAGTTATGTACAGTGGTGTGCAGTCAGGGGCAGCAAGGCTAGCACTGCTAGCCCTGTCAAAAATGGGTTTTTTACTGTTTTTTCCATAATTAAAAGTTCATTCTGAAATTTATCTGGAGTCAATTACTTGTTCAGTATGCAACTTGATCCAGAAAACGAATGGTTATATTTTGTGGAGCTCAAATCTCCTATGTCCTATAAACGCATCACAGCTCCTTTTCTCTGCTGGGGCCAGCAGTAGTTGCATTGCTAGCCTCTGATCAAGCTGGATGCTGCGATTGGGTGCGTAACGTTGAGTGACCGTATCATCAGCCAATCAAATTTTGATGTGTTATTGACAGAACGCCCTAAGTCAAGCAGAGTTTCTAGTACTGGCCTGGGCGTCGTCATTCAAATGAGCTTGGCTGATTGGCCCATGGGCAGGTGCGTGATGACGCACTGTCTGTTATTCTGGAAAGGCGATGGCGGTTGATTTAACAGCAAGATCGGTAGATAAAGATATGATTGCGGACCTGCTTCGGGTGCCTTTTTCATCATGAGGATTTCAGGATGGATTTCATCTACAAGTAATCGGTGAGTGCTAGTTTTTTTTTACTTTCTCTGGACCAGATTGGCGCTGCTGTTGGGCTAATATCTCTCTCTCTCTCTCTCTCTCTCTCTCTCTCTCTCTCTCTCTCTCTCTCTCTCTCTCTCTCTCTCTCTCTCTCTCTCTCTCTCTCTCTCTCTCTTTGTGAAGTAAATTTAGAACCGTTTTTGGAGCATTATTGTGTCTGTTATAGAAATTGATTTCATTTGTGAAGTGATTTAGAAGTTTCCTCTAAGGGTGCAGAGCAGTCGGGCAGTATGTGCTGTTTTTGATGTTGTGTCACATGGTATGTGTATTGTAAAGCGAGCATTGACCTAAGGGAAGATGATCTGATGGCGATGCTGAACATTGATGCACATCTTGATGCGTTGCAGATGTTGATCAGCTGTCATGTTGGTGTGATTAAGTTCTGTTGCATAATAGTGGCCTTACATTGGATTCGCAATGTGTATGTATTGTAGGACATAGGCCTATATGTGTGCGGCTGCTCTGTTGGCTGTAGAAAAGTACATTATGTGAGTGCAGGTAACATTTGCTGTAAGACCTGGCAAGATATGCAAATCAATGGCATGAGAACGTCTCTGTGAAATTAAAGAGAACAAAATCTCAAATCAGAATCATATTAGAATTGTGTGGTAAGGTTTCCACAAAGTCATGGTTTTATCTACATATTAGATTAAGAAGGAGGGAAGAAGCAGACGATAGAAGTGTTTAGTGATATAGTGTTATTGAAGAGACTGAGACAGTTGGTAAGTGAGGCTATCGTGGCTAAAGGAAAGGTAGTTATAATTATTTTGGTGAATGACAAAACAGTTTATTTGAAGCTTTGGCTTTCCATGTAAGTCAAATGAATTCAGTATCTTTCAAAGTTTTAGTGGCAATGATCCTCTTTTTGTTACGATCGTACAAGTGCAGCTGAACAGGAACACATGGTCTGTTGTGAAACGAAGAGTGAAAGTTTGAAAATTCTGCACAAGCTGTTGATTTTATTAGACTAATTTCAACGATCAACGCCTCATATTAACTACAGATCAACTTTTAAACATTGACCCTAAATTTGATGTTTTTCAGACCTCATTCAGACCTCAAAACTTTAAAAAAAAATCATGTTAGAGACTCATTCTGATTGTGTACAAGATGAAAAAATGAAACTCAACTTCTAAAAATGTCAGCAGTGATTTGTGTTATTCTTCGTTTATACACTAGCACAACCTGTATCTATAGCAACCATAACGCAATCTGATGGTCTTTTTGTGCATTACATACCTCATACAAGTGGTAAAGATTGCCCAAAAAGTTAAATGGGTTAAATAGATTTAGTTTTTGACCAGATATCATGACACAAAGTGACCTCTACTAAACGGTTGAGCAGACCTACAAAGGATTTATTCTCAAAATGAGGACTGCGGATTTTGTCCCCCATGACGTACAGTAGGCTACATTTGCAGGGGATCTTTTAATGGTCAGTATGAACAGAGGGAACAATTACACCAAACATGTTTATGTTTATGTTTATATGAACACCTGACTGTTGTTTAAAGCCAGGCTTGAACAATTGTGACTCTATCCTTTAAATTTTACATGACTATTGGTATGTACCATAAGAAATCAGTCATGCCTGCATTATTGTATGTACATAGCTGTGACCCAGCATCCACCATCCGTGTGTGTGTGTGTGTGTGTGTGTGTGTGTGTGTGTGTGTGTGTGTGTGTGTGTGTGTGTGTGTGTGTGTGTGTGTGTGTGTGTGTGTGTGTGTGTGTGTGTGTGTGTGTGCGCTCTAAAGAACATCCAGTAGTTTCACAGAGGCAAACCCGATTAAAATATGTCACTTCGGAGGTAAAGCTCTTAATCTCATTTCAAAGCGAATAAAATCTGTGTTTTATTCTGTCTTGTTGATGTTTGCAGCTTTGTGTTTGCAGGGTTTTGATATTTTTTTATCCGAGTATGTAGTTTTATCTCTTTATTAATGCATGCTTTGTTTGGGGGCGTGTGTGTGTGTGTGTTCATGTGCTGTACTGTCAGTAAGCTCTTTAAGCTTGTGCACCAGGTAATTCAGGTAATTGAATAGTCTGTAAGAATAAAGTGCGTCATGAGGTTCCTGTGCTGCCAGAATGAACTCTTCTATAACAAATACCTACACATACACACAGTCACACACAGCAGTGAATCTCTTCCATCAAATTACAGAGACTCCAAGCACCTCAGGGCTTGCGTTATTTGTTTCTTGCTGTACCCCTCTCCCTCTTCCTTTTTCTCTGATCCCTTTGCCCTATTCTCTTCCAATATGGCACTGCTATAAATGTAATTTCCCAAACCAGACTTTTCAGGAACTAAGAAAAAAAATCGGATTTTTATTTCTGTTCGTCTCTAGTCTTTTAGAAACTGTGTGTGTGAAACTTTCAAAAGTTGCAGACAGTGTTTCTTGGATATCAGGGCCATTAGATGACGCTGCACAATAATAAAAATAAAACATCCCATTAGTGAAAAAACAAGAACAGTTGTAATATATTGTCACATGATGTAAACGGCAGACTGTCTTTGTAGTATATCACAAGGAATTGTGTGCTAGTTGACGCATATTTTGCTCCCAGAATTGCATCTGGAGAAGCTCTCTGTTTCCAACCTTAGCAGCAACACACAGTGGACAGAAAGACACACAATTGTGCATACGTACACTGGCACACAGACATCACTTCTTCACTTGCACTTTAAGTTAATCATTTATTTAATGGAACAGTTTGGATCTGAGAATGTCATTTTTATTGGACTATTTTAAACGTGCAAGTGAAGACCCACAAGTACGACTGTCCTTTTTTCTCCTTATGTCTGCAGATTCCTCACATACGGTCTTATTCCATTATTCAAAAGAGATATCTAATATTCATACCTAAATGAAAGCTGTTCTATAATGTAGTGTGAAAGAGGGGGGAAAGTGGGAGCCAAGGACAAGGAGGAAAGATGGGACTGGAGGTCAGGAAACAGGGAAACCACAGTGTTTGTCTGTGTTTATTTTGGATGGGTGACTGCTTATGTGTGTGTGTGTGTGTGTGCGTACAAGCGAGTTAGGCAAATTAGATTGGATAATGATCAATCAAAAGTAGAGAGAGAAAAAAATGAAAGGGGGTAAAGTTAACCCTCCTGTTGTCCTCGAGTGAAGGAAGGAAGGGAGGAAGAAGGAAGGAAGGAAGGAAGGAAGGAAGGGAGGGAGGGAGGAAGGAAGGAAGGGAGGAGGGAGGAAGGAAAGGAGGGAAGGAAGGAAATGAGGGAGGAAAGAAGGAAGGAGACAGGAAAGGAAGGAGGGAAGAAAGGGGGATGGAGGAAAGAAGGAAGGAGGGAGGGAGGGAGAAAGGAAAAGAGGAAGGGAGGAAGGAAGGAAAGAAGGACAGAGGAAAGAAAGAGAGAAGGATGGAAGGAGGAAAGAAGGAAGGGAGGAAGGAAAGGAAGGAGGGAAGGAAAGAAGGAGGGAAGAAAGGGGGATGGAGGAAGTACAGACGGAAGGAAGGAAGGGAGGAAAGAAGGAACAGTCAAAACAGACGGGGTCAATTTGACCCGGGAGGACGACACGAAGGTTAAAGTAGTGCAAAGTAAAGTCAAAATATTGACTCACACATTTCTAGACAAACTCCACACACCTCTCAGGCCTGTGATGTTCTGAGTGCCACAGATGCTCAAAAAGATAATCATCCTAAAATGACTATGTGATTGTGAAATTGGCTTCAACAGTAAATTGTCCTGGTGAGGCATGTTTTTGTTGTTGTTGTATAATTGTCTAGAGAAAGAAGAGGCAAGGCCTTTTTAAAAAAAAGAGAGGGCAGATTGACAGTGTTCTTCCCATTCATTTCTGCTGCATGTCAGCTCCGTGTGTGTGTGATGTAGGGCAGCGCTGTCTCGCTACATCGTGTCTCAGCTATGGGTCATATTCTCACCATTCTTTTCCTACACGCCTCAATGACTTCATCAGCTCTCCTCCACCTCCTCATCATCTGTCTGTGTGTCTCTTCTTCTGTCCGTCTCTCTGAAACCCCCTCGTTCTCTGTCTTTAGGCTTTTTTCTGTCGGTTTGTGTTTGCTTCTCTCATTTCCCTTCATTCTTCTCCCCAACTCTTCCCGTCTAGCGCTGTCTTCCTCTGTCTTCCTCTGTCAAGTATACCCTCCTTCCCATTCTGCCTGTTGGTCTTCTAGTCAATTCATCCATCCTTCTCCATCCCAAATGTTGTCCAGACTGATTAACTGTGATGAGCTTCCACCCTAAATTAGATCATGCTTTTCACTGAACTTTTTCTCTTGCCAGATTTTCTCTACAAAAGTAACCAAACTCCAAACTTTTGACGGACAATAACATGGTGAGGGCCGCCAAGTGCAACATCAGCTCATATGAGCACAACATTTCAACAATTTGATATATCATATGATAAACATTACAGTTAAAACAACTATGGAGACTGTAGAAGCCTTCAAACAGCATGAAGATTTCTCTCAATAGATCCTTTTTCTGAGCATCATCTAAATTCAGTTATTGATAATGCAGTGTTAAAGGGTCATTTCGCCCTGATTACAAAGCTTTTCCATTTACTCTCTCTCTCTCTCTCTCTCTCTCTCTCTCTCTCTCTCTCTCTCTCTCTCTCTCTCTCTCTCTCTCTCTCTCTCTCTCTCTCTCTCTCTCTCTCTCTCTTCTCCTTTCCCTTGCTGTTTTAGGAGTACAGTAAATGAGGCATACATCTACCATAAACCAGGTTATGTTACACCACAATAATAGTCTGTTTTTTTCTCATCATACATATAGAGAATGCTGTTTTATATGGATCATCAACCGGTGAGCACAATAGCAGATAGTCTTAAGACTTAAGACCTTAAAGGTTCTATGTAGAAGAATTGGCCAGTTTTGGCTTAAAACATTCAGAAATTAAGTAAAAGAGGTGAAGAAATAACAGTTTTGATGTTTAGTCAAAGAACTATATGTATTGTGTTGCAGAAATATCTACTGAAGTCTCGTAAAACCACTTTGTACCTCAGGAGTAATAGTGAGTCACTGTATTGTCCAGTCTGCCCTCAGTCCAACATGAGAGGAAGAAGTACAGCTGCCCTGAACCCTTGCAGCAATGGCAGAGCAAGGCTTCAAGCTGTTTAAATGTTTGCTGCAGGTCTGTTGATTAGTTACTTTATTAAGTTTTAATAGTTTTTCAGACGAGAAAGTAACTATGTTGACTGCCAATATGAGGTCAGTTTATCCAAATAACATGTATTTGGAAAGTTGTTCCTACGTTGTCGGAGAAGCCGGCTGCTTACAGTTGCTTATAGATTTACAATTATTACAATATGGCAGTAAGACAATGAGTGCAGACAATAAGTTACTAAGTCTTGCATGAGGTGTTGGATTAACAGGTTGCAGGCTTCAAAAGCTCAAGAATTACTAAAATGGTGTGTGCAGTGTGCAGCTGGTCTCCCCAGAGTGAATTGGAAAGCCCCACCTTTAACTACCAGCTAAAGAAGAATATATGAAAATGGTTTAAAAGACAGCACAGGGAGAGCTGGAAGGTATTATGTATGTTTGCAGCCACCCGTATGACTAATACATGAGTGAGATTGAAAATTGACAGTCCCTTTAACACTGCTTCCAGATATGCACTTAAAGTAACACCGTCAGAGAAAGGAAAATGTGGGAAATGACAAACGGCATATAAAAAATATAAGAAGATGAGAGGTGGGCAGGAGGGAGATATTGAGACAGAGGTTTAAATAAAGGTCCTCAGATGTTTCCCTCCATCTTTTATGGTTTCATTTCCTGGTTCCCCGGGTAACAACAGGGTAGTGATTTGTCCTGATAAGGACAGAGAAAGCATCATGGGACAGAGAGGATGACAGAAAGAAGGATAAATCAATGGGACGGAAATAATGGAAACTGGATGGATGGTTTAACTACAGTTAAATACACAGAGTCGGGTCAAGAATGAGAGAGCCTTATACATGGCGCTATACTATAGTTATTTAGTTTTATGCATGTTTAGGAGGAGAGAAAAAAACACAGCCTGGGGGCAGCCTAATCTATAAGACAAAGCGAGTTGACATTTTGTGTGTGTATGTTTGTGTGTGTTTACCCGCAAGGAAAAGATAAGAAGCTGCTGACAGACACAAAAGCAGCCTTGTAGGAATGATAGGTTCAAACAAATAGCATGCCCCCCATTTTCTTTGACCTTCTCTCTCTGTTCTGATTGATCTGCCTTTCCCCAATAGTCTCACCTTAATTTTAATTCTGCTCACTCTTCTTTATCTCACTGTATGTTTCTTATTCGGTCTTTCTCATCTCCATGGGGACAGAAGGAAGGCGACTTTCTCTTTGTCGTATAACTGAAAAAACGATTAATTGATGGACAGATGGATGGATGGACAGATAACTGGGTGGTCGGTGCTTGTTGGAGGTCTTTATATGGGCTGTGCGGGGGAGACTGCTGAGCAATGATAACAGTACAGGAAGGGTTGCCACAGCAACTACTGGGACAGGAAGCAGCCTTGAGAGATAGAAAAAAGACTTTCATGAAAAGGAATATTTTCATTTGAAACACTGACCCCTTCTATATATGTTGCAATCATCATCATCATCATCATCATCTTTTAATACATGATGCTATTCTGCCTTCACGTTATGTGTCTCATTAATCAATTGCATTTATGTGCAGTTCAGGTTGTTATGAGTAAATCTACATGTTCTATGTTAAAGATCCCCTCCAGATATGTTTTAAGACAAAATAAAATAATGTGCTCTGAATAATAATTTGTGTGAAATTTACCTGAAAACTCTTACGGCCTGATTAACTAAAGGTTTCCGTGTGTAAAAATGTGCGCAAAATTAACATCACCTGCAAAAAATGTGCAAGCTGATCTCCTAACGCAGCGCACTTTCAACTGTGCAAGATAATACACGCTGTCCATTTAGTACGTTTGCCGTAATGAATATGCAATATGGGGCGTTTTTACCCCAGTGTGCAAAATACAGGGAGGACATTTAATAATAATAATAATAATAATAATAAACTTTATTTATAGAGCACTTTTCAAAACAGCGTTTCAAAGTGCTTTACAAGGCAGCACACGCATTGTGATTTATCAAAATTGAAGGTAATTTTGCTGGAATATTTTAGTTTTTTCTGATAATATTTTTTTGTTATAACTCAATTTGCGCTTGCAGGCTTTCTGCTCGTCCAAACTCTCCATTAAGACGCACTGCACTCTGTTGCACCTGATTTCATTCATGCAGTTATTCTCAGTAGATCACCTACAAAACGCACGCATACTTAGCGCGCAATCTATTGCACTGTGCACGCAATTTAGAACCCTTTATTTGGGATGTTAGTAAATCAGGCCCTGAGTGTATGAGCTTTGGGGGCTTTACATTTTCACATCACACTTATTTAAGTTGCATACTGTGTGATGTCATGACTGGCAACACGCCCCTCTACCTCAGGCCAGAGTGAACGCTAACTTACTGGGAACAGCAAGCATTGCACATTTAAACTAATATTATCCATAGCTAAATTGTGATAACAGAGCAGGTATCATAATCAAGTGACATTAAATAGTCAGTGTGAGTCTCAGAGCCAATGAGAGCATCGGTTGAGTCGACTGTCAATCACAGCTGTCGACCAATGTCCACACTGCAGAAATCAAAGCCTGCTAAAGTCCTTTTAACAGATCAATCATTTCCGAAATGACCATCAGCACACTTATTAGAGGTCCAGACTTTAGAGAGGAGTTGATTTTTTGAATGAGAGTCAGGTGGAACCATCTAGTTATTTAGCGGCCTTCACTGGTAATGAACTGAAAGGTGGTACAGTACTTCCACATCAGTTTCAGCCTCAAGCTGTGTTAGTTGTCGCTTGGTCACAAATCATGCTCTCTTGTACTCTCCTTTACCTTAGATTTAATGTGGGCACTTAACACTTTAAGCTGATGAATGTTAGAACAGCCTTCAAATGTCAAACTTTGCACAAACATCTTTCTGTTTCGCGAGGAAACAATATGCAAAACATGCCATATATGTATTATATACTGTATATATATATTTTATTTAAGTTAACATCCCCCTTTCACACAGAAAAAGACTAACCTTAACACAATGCCAGACTGAGTAATGAAAAAGTAAAGAAGTATGAGGCAACTTCATTCCCATCTGGCTTGGCTGTTGCTGACTCACAGGATCAGAGTTAAGGTGCTGCCGCAAACTAAAGCTAGACCACAGTGGTTGTGGAAGACTATAATTGGTAGACTTTTGACTTGTGCAATTATATGACCTCCTGACCTAACTACTGACACATTGGTCTTAAAAGCACAATATGTGGTTTCCATGGTGACCTGTGTGCTCTCTATGTTGTGTGCAGGAATGTATCATAGAGCAGCAGAGCAACACAGCACCCTCGGTGTCTTTCTTCTTTCTGCCTCTCCCCTTTCTTTCGCTCTGTCTGTGGTTGTATCCATACTTAGTCCTCTCTTTTCCTTCTCTCCGTATATCTCTTTTTCTGGCATTTCCTATTACATTCCACAGGTGATCAAACAAGCCATTGTTCCATATCGTACACAAACACTGCAGTCAAATATGTGATGAAAGCATTTTTTTGATCAGAATGAAAAAAAAAAAAATCAAAGCACTGGAGGCAGTAATGCTACTGTAGAAATACTTTATTTATCAAAACCAACCAGCTGATATTTTTAATAAAACAACAGAGAAAGACACAATAAATTATTTAAGTAAAGCATACAGATTTGTCATGAATATTTTTTTCTGAATACAGCAAAAGCAAGTTGACTTTTTTTTTTTTTTTTTTGCTCCAACTAACATCAACAACTTTTATTGAGTTGAAAATATGATAGTACAACAGTTTAAATCCTCAGAGGGGAAATTGAAACTCAAAGATCTGAAATGTTCTCTAAGCTGGGTCTGACGTGTGGTTTTGATGTTGGCAGTTGACGTGAATAAACCGAGGAAATCCGAAGAATTACACGAGCAGCTTTAAATACATGTGGTTCTACAGTAAAGACAAAAACAAACCAGTTATGAGGAAAAAGAGGAATGTCACTTTGGAGTGCGCAACAATGAAATGTGCTGATAGAGCACGGAAACACACACACATTCATCACATACATTTGCAGTATATCTCCTGTTGGCAGCAGATTTTATATGAGAGCTCTAAAGTGGTCGTGGGTACACTAACTATACATTTTGCAGAAACTGCCACAGTAAAAATGACACGTTACATAATCACCATCTGGCGCGTTAGCTACAGATTACTGTATATTTCATACAGTAATCTACCTGCCAGCCATCTTTCACCTGCTTTGTGTTTATCATTGTGTTTGAAAATGCAACGGAGTGCATGAAGCAATGAAAGCCAACCTCACACTGAAAAACAGACAACAAAAGCAAGAGTGAGGCTGCTTTCTTAGATGAACCGTGGCCAAAAACAACTATGCGTGTATGTGTGTGTGTGGGGAGGATGTCTGGAATAAATTACATGGAATGCGACAAGTATGCAACCCGACACACTGTCAGAATATTGTTTTGCATCCAGCACCTGAAAAATAACACCCGTGACTTACAGTACACACATGCACATGAAAGGGGAACACAGCTGAATGGGTTTCACTGTGACCGAGGAATTGTCTCAGTGTCCAGTTATTCTGCTTGTCTGTCTTTGGAACAAAAGTAGTGTGTAAAATCCCATTTTCTCTGTGTATATCCAGCCCGTAACCGAGCGTGTAATGGTGGGACACATGAGAGGTGAAGATGATGGCGTCTTTTTTTTTATTTCTCACAACTGGGTCATGCGTATGGAAATGATAAGCAGATAGTTTGCGTTCTTTCTCTGTTGCTTTGATAGTCTACCTGCCTCCTTGCACAGTCACACACTGTACTGTACATGCACACAGTCTCACGCACAGTCACATGCCGACCATTCACATGCTTGTATCTGCTGCCAGCTCTCACAGACTGTCGGTAACCCTCCACCCCTTAAACAAAAGGACCTCTTCCTGAGCTGTTCCAGCCATACTGGCACACACACACACAGACACACACACACAAACACAGACTCGAGTATCAGTTGTATTTTCCGCAGAGACCGAGAACATTACTCTAATTCCCACAGAATTTTTTTTTTCACTGTGGTGCCGCTACAGACTTGCAGAGGAGTGGGTCAGATTGTGATACACATGAGCATCTTCATGAACAAGAAAAACGCTGCTTGACAAAATCCAGTTGAGATACAAACATGAACGTGTTGATTGAAACCTGCTAAAGGAGTAATCATTTAAGTGATGTATCTTGATAGTGACTCCTCTCTCATCTATCATCCAGGAGCAGTGGTAATCTACAATTGTCCCTTTTTTTTGTGCTGCCTGTCCTAAAAACTTCCCCTCTTGTTTCTCTTCCTGAGCGTCTCTCCTGTCTTTCCTGTGTTATTAATTTTGTGTCTGAAGATCACGGTTGTATCCATGTTAGCAGAATTCCCGTTAGCAGTTGGAATGCCAGGAACGCTCAGAAAATTGGGCAGTGCGCAGCGGCCTGATCTGACATCTCCTTTGATGTGTTAGAGAATGAATGATGGGAGAGAAAGTGTGTGTATGTGTGTGTGTGTGTATGTGTGTTAGAAAGAGCCCGAGTCAGTGAGAGAAGCGGAAAAGGAGCGGGAGCATACGGATGGAGGGACAGACAAAGGGGAAGCATGAGTATTCACGGTCAGGAATGTGTGCAAAACAAAAGAGGGCTTCACGGGGAAATAGAACAGCAAAGAATTCAGTATAAATAACTGCAGTTTTTGTCTTTAGGTAGGAGTGGAAGACGAGAAAGAATGTGTGTGTGTGTTAGTGTGCAATTGAGATCTGGAGGGTTGTTGTTAGCCTAATTTCACATCAAGATAAAGTGTTATTTTGGTTTACACTTCCTCCAACCTCTCTCCTTCCCTCCTTCTGTCTCACGCTCAATTTTCTCAGCATGCTCCTGGCAGAAGACGTTTCTAGAAACAGTCTTATTAAAACACAAACACAAGTATATGAATACAGTGCAGACACATGACAGAGAAATAAAAGACTGTTTACGTAACGGACAGAGCAAATTCGATTTCAATTCAATCAAGCTAGCATCCTCTAAACTAATTTAACCCCCAAAAAAGTTTAATTGAACTGAATATGAATTCCTCTGGAGAAGCCCTGCTGTTTTTTTGCAGATGCAGCAGGGAAGTTAAATAACATACGTGTTTGGCTGGAAGTGGTTATGGATTAACAAGTTTGCTCTGTGTACAGAGGAAGGTATTGAATTTACTTGAAAGAAAATGTGTCATTGTGCATGGTATGAGTTGTGGATCATCAGTCAAATTATTGATGTTTTCTTCTTTGCTGCATGTATTTCTCTGTGGCTTTGTATTATATGAAGTCTGTTGCAAAATAGATAGAAGAGAAAAAACTTGTCCAACAGTTCCAGGTACATGTGCCAGTCTCTGTGTCTCAGCGAGGGGGCTGAGAGGGACACGCACACTCACACGTTTCATGGTGTGTGAGGAAGATCTCATCTATGACCCAGCGCACCCGTGGCCTCCGCTGGCGCTGATACGGAGTGACCTCTGGGGCGTACTTCAGCACCTACAGGAGACAGGGAGGAAGATGGTGAGGATGAAAAGGCCCAGAGGGGAAGTGGACTTGCATTGTAGCCTGAATTGTTGGTTGGTGCTGAAAATATTGTCAAGTCATTGTAGCTACTGTCAATACATCCTGCTTGAATGTGAAACAGGAAAATAAATGAAAAATATAGAGAAAGTGATAAGAGTCTGGTAAGAAAAGAAACAAATCACTGTAGCAGTTCAACACATAACCTAAGGAGGAATTGCATAAAAACTTGGCATTGAATCAAGCAAAAGAAGTCAAAATACATAAAGTCCAGGTTTCAAAGAATGCAGCAATGTAATGTGAAACTCTCGAGGCCATGAGAAAACAATTGTATGTCCACCCTTCCCATCGGCTGGTCGTGAACAAAACGGACTACACTGGAATTCCTGTATTATTTTACCATTCATTTATTAATTCTTTCTTATTTGTTTTCAGGGTAACTGAGAGCTGGAGCGTGACCCAGTGAGGAAACATGCAGGACAAGTTTCCAGTGGGCTCACTGCTGACTGTGCACACAGAAAACTGTCTCTGAAAACATACCAAACATCAGGCAAAGGGAAGGAATTTAGTTTTGCAGCATACACTCAGATGTCCACATACTGGTGGTGTATTGTAAATATTTTTTCTATGTCAAGTCCAGTGTCTGGCAAACTTACATCAAACTACTTATACTTTATACTAACTTTAAAATATCTTTACTTTGCAAAAAAACATAACGTGTTACATTACTGATTACCTTCGTTGCTCAGCCATCAGCTCTATCAAAGTTGCCTTTAAACAACTGAATATTGTTCAGTGGTGTGCGGTCAGGGGCAGCAAGGCTAGCACTGCTAGCCCTGTAAAAAATGTTTTTTTTTTTACAGTTTTTTCCATAATTAAAAGGTCATTCTGAAATGTATCTGGAGTCAATTACTTGTTCAGTATGCAACTCTATCCAGAAAACGAATGGTTGTATTTTGTGGAGCTCAAATCTCCTATGACCTATAAATGCATCACAGCTCCTTTCCTCTGTTGCATTGCTAGCCTCTGATCGAGCTGGACGCTGCTATTGGGTGCGTAACGTTGAGTGACCGTATCATCAGCCAATCAAATTTTGATGTGTTATTGACAGAACGCCCTAAGTCAAGCAGAGTTTCTAGTACTGGCCTGGGCGTCGTCATTCAAATGAGCTTGGCTGATTGGCCCATGGGCAGGTGCGTGATGACGCACTGTCTGTTATTCTGGAAAGGCGATGGCGGTTGATTTAACAGCAAGATCGGTAGATAAAGATATGATTGCGGACCTGCTTCGGGTGCCTTTTTCATCATGAAGGATCGCAGGATGGATTTCATCTACAAGTAATCGGTGAGTGCTAGTTTCTTTTTTACTTTCTCTGGACCAGATTAGCGCTGCTGTTGGGCTAATATCTCTCTCTCTCTCTCTCTCTCTCTCTCTCTCTCTCTCTCTCTCTCTCTTTTTGAAGTAAATTTAGAACCGTTTTTGGAGCATGTTTGTGTCTGTTATAGAAATTGATTTTATTTGTGAAGTGATTTAGAAGTTTCCTCTAAGGGTGCAGAGCAGTTGGGCAGTATGTGCTGTTTTTGATGTTGTGTCACATGGTATGTGTATTGTAAAGTGAGCAGTGACCTAAGGGAAGATGATCTGATGGCGATGCTGCACATTGGTGTCTTGATGCGTTGCGGATATTGATCAGCTGTCATGTTGGTGTCTATTAAGTACTGTTGCATAATAGGGGCCTTATATTGGATTCGCAATGTGTATATATTGTAGTACTATATGTGTATCTGCTCTGTTGGCTGTATCGGCATACAATACTTTCTTTTGGGGCGGGGAAGTTGGATTTTGGTGCTGGCCCTGACTGAAACACCACCGCACGCTACTGATATTGTTTGATGTTTCATAACCAGGCAGGATTCAGTTTGGACGGATTTACTGACCATCCGACAGCTAGCGTTATCGTGACTGCAGACATGACTCACACATCCATTCACCAAGTTTGAAAACTTTAGCTAATATCAGCTAGCAAGGCTGTAACAGCAAAACTTCTGAGTGAATTTTTTTAAACTTTCATTTTTAAGAGGAAGAATATGTTATTTGCTCTTTCAAAAGTTACACAGTCTCTCTTCAAACAAAAGTTAAACAACTATTTACAAATGTGGCATCAAAATGGAACAGAGGCCACAAAGCTTTATAAAGACTGAAGTGGTTCTTTTTACCTGGGGTTTTTATAAAGTACTTTAGAATTGATTTTATTGTTGGATTTACTCAACATTTTACTAGAAGTCACTTTGTTATAGATTGCCGCACCGAAGGGAAGTACAAATTGTTCCACGACTGATGTAGTGAATTTGTTCTCCAAAGCTCACTGAACGTAAGGCGGGCTGTGATTTATGTCAGAACTTCCCTGCTCTGAAACAATAGGGTGAGTAATAATGAGTTTCTTTAGAAGTTACGTCAGGTCAGTGAAGGAAGCAGTTACAGTCGTACGCACACAAACGCACACACACACACTCATGAGAAGCCATATGCAGGTAGCTCTAGGCATGTACAGTATTTACAGACATGAACAAAATCTTTTTTTTTCATACTCTCGCAATGATTCACACGAGCACAATTACGACCCAAATCCCACTTTTGTCTAAAGTTCCATTGTATGATTTTAACAGAGAGAGAGAGAGAGAGAGAGAGAGAGAGAGAGAGAGAGAGAGAGAGAGAGAGAGAGAGAGAGAGAGAGAGAGAGAGAGAGAGAGAGAGAGAGAGAGAGAGAGAGAGAGAGAGAGAGAGAGAGAGAGAGAGAGAGAGAGAGAGAGAGAGAGAGAGAGAGAGAGAGAGAGAGAGAGAGCCCCCTATGGACCATGTTTCAATAATGAAGCTACGCAAGAACAAAGACACAAAGAGATGGAGGGAAGAGAGAGAAAAGAATGAATGACAAGCTTAAAGAACAAGAATGGTGCATTGCAAAGGGATAAATTGAAAATGTGAATTGGGGAGAATGAAAGGATGATAGGAGCCCACAGAGAGAGACACAGAATGCTAACAATGCATCGAGCGAGATATGGAGAGATTGCAGAGAGGAAGGGATAGAAACGAACGGAGGATAGAAACGAAACAGGGAGAAATTGCGAGGCTGCTGGTGCATTGCTGCTTCATTGTTAATGCAGTGCCTGGCTCTGCACGCCCAATTTCTCTCTGCTTCTCCCTCGTTCCTCATCTGAATCTCTCTGTTGCTCCTTCTCACTCAGTCACTCGCTCATTCACTCACCCACGCACCACAGATTAAGCACCTTTCAGATATGCACCTTAAATGTGTTGGAAATTGACATCTTGGTCTTATGTTTGAATAATTCTGTACAAGTCAAGACAGCGATCTTAGTATGTCTGATTTAATAATCCTTTAACACTTCAAGCACTGCAATAAATCTAAGTCAATATAAGTCATTTGATTTTTATTTTAATGGGCAAGGAAACAAAAATCAGTTTCATACAACAACACTGAATGAGTCAATTTTCTTTTGAACATTTTAGTGGATATCAGACAATGAAACGTCCCTCATTTGAATGTCCCTCACTTTTTAAAAATCCATCACTTATAATGTCATAACTTTCCATTTCTCCCACTGTTCTCCAGCTGTGATGCCACTCCCTCTTGCACACCAAGTGCCAAATGTCACTTGAGCATTGCTGCTCCATCCATAATGATCCAGTCATGTTTGAGTAGAGGCCCTAAGGAAAATCTATAGACAAGAGATAAACATTTAAAAGCCCAAAGGCCATTACTTTAACAGTTATGTGATCCTGGCAACGCTACAGATATTATGTCTGAAAATGATTTTCCTCCCTCTCCTTTTCTTTTTGGCATTTGAACCTTCCCCCCTCTATGTTTCTCAAGGTCTCTTTCATCCACTTTCATGCTGATACATCCTAGTTTATTTAAGACACTTACACTTGATGTAGTCATGTGTATGTGAGTGCCTATGTAGTCCTTGTACTATACACTCTCGTTTTCCTGCTGATAGGGCAGATACTGTCTTGCAATTGTTGGGTGTTAGTCTGTTATTTTGTCTTCCTGAATTAAAGAAATCAAACAGAATAAAGCAAAAATGATGTAGTCACACCCATGTTTATTCTCTTTTGCCAATAGTCATTAAAACTGGGTGTGAGAGAAAAAAGAAAAGACAGAACTCATAAATCATAAGTGGAATGATGCTTTGACTGCTCCACACCCCACACCGTCATTCTGTCTTTGTTTATAGCGAGTGTGGGTGAGGGCAGCTTCATGTTATAGGGCCTACCTCATGTAGTTTTTGTGTTGTCTTGGCAGCCTGACAAGTGCAGCCGTTGTTCCAGTTATCGGTTCCGCAGCCACAGTTGCCTCCGCAGCGTTTGACCAGCAGACATCGAGGGAAGAAGACAGCGTTGGTGGCCCTCAGCTCCTCACGCAGGTTTACGGAGTAGTTGCGAGGGGTACAACTGTAGCGCTTGACGTCTTCATAGAGACGGTTCAGATCAACTGGACAGTGAGAGAGACAGTGAAAGTGAGAGAGTAGCCTGAACATTAGCTGAGTTTTAGATCGGTGTATTTTTTAATCTGTGGATGTGGTGGTTTTCGTTGTTTGGCCAGTACTGTAACATGTTTTTGTATTTTATGTTGTTGAACATTTTGGCCTTTTCTCTCTTTTATTTGTGTTTGTTATAGTAACGTGCCTTTCTTTTACTTTAATACACTGCATCTGCTGCTGACATTAACATAAAAGACATCACTTTCTCATCAACTGTTTATTGGAGAAATGACTGTGCCATAAAATGTGAAACAAACAACAACAAAATATTGCTTTTCTATTATAATACTCGCTGAAAATATTAAGGTTACTCTTTTTCACAAAACACATGTGGTATATTGGTGACAGAGAGGGGAGATGAAACAGAGGGAGGAAGAAAAATAAGGTAAAATGGCTTTGATTAACACTAAAAAATATATTCAATATTGATTGAATGAAAACGGCTGAGGTGGAGAGAGTTAATTATGAGTACAATTGTAACACAATTGACTGTAGAAAAAGCGATGGAAAGATGAGTGTAAGGGAGAGAGCACACAAAGATACAACAAGAGAGAACACAAGGGCCACTAATTGATTGTAGATAGAAAGTATTGATTGCGGTCTTTCTTTATGTCATCACTTTGGAGAAAAAAATCACCCTGTTTGTGCACATTGGAGCCTTTATTCACTGGCCTGCTACAGTGGTTCAAAACTAATTTCAAGGAAATTAAAGGGAATGGATGCAACATACTGATAGGTAATGAACTCTAGCACAAAGGAGCTTAATGAAAATCTGTGTGTTTGTCTTTATGTTTCACGAGTATTGGCATTAGAGATCTCTAAGTGAGTGACATAAGTGCACATTTTTGCGGTCAAACTGCAGCCAGTGAACATTTATTCTGAAGCTACTGAATGTTTATCTGTAAATGTAATTCATTTTGTTAGTAATAAGACTGTATCAAATAAAGACACCAAGGGGAGAACAATATCGATCATCTCCACTGTTAGTATGGATTTTCTAGGATGATGACGGTGTAAGTATGAGGGACAAATGAAAGCGTCAAGGAGACCAAGAATGTATCTTCTGTGAATACAGCTGGTTCGAAGGACCCAATGAGACAGAAAATTAAAAGAAAAAAAAGAGAGAGCTGTAAGGAAGAATAGAAAAGAGAGCAACAATCAGCGGTAGATTGACTGTCCTCTTCACTGAGGTCAAGAGCAGGGTAATCATCGCCCTACTGTCTGTAGCACTGCTGGCGATTATACTTGTTTCTATTTTAAGACTGATTTTGCTTTACTTCACTTACTGTAATACACAACTGAATCACTCAAATGTAGATGACAATGCCGCTAATGTTTTAAAACCTTGTCTCTCTTTGAAAGAAACTAATTGCCAAGATTATTTTCTTTAGCTTTACTTTAAAAAAAACAACCCAAAAAACAAAAGGTGACACATTTTCACTCTAGTTATATGAGTGTAGACAGAGCCCAACAACTTCTCTAGGCCTTGCAATGTTAGTGCTCTTGTCTTCTCCCATAATAGAGACACAAAGTGAAACTGGAAGTTCAGGGTTTTGTTCCAGCACGAATAAAACCTTCTAAATCCTACTGAGATGTGTAACTATGGTAACAACTACATTTTTCAGCCTTGGAACAGTATGTGGTGAGACTCACTTCATATGTTTAGATAGAGGCAGTAGCTTTCTGAATAAGTATCGAATATTGTTGTTTATTCAGTGGTTGTTTTTAGTGGCCTTAAACTATAACAGAATTTCCCATAAGCCCTTGACACTCGCAGGTTATATGTCACGGCAAAAAACGGAGCGAACACTGTAGAAGATTTTAGACAGCAGATATTACACCTAGAAAATAGAAACAATAACTTTAGGAGAAAGCCTTAGTGAGTTCATGGATATGGATGAAACCAAGTTACGATGATGTAAGTATATGTGCTTGTATTTTTTTCATGGGAGCTGTAGTTTTTTATTTGCCCACAAAGTAGTCTTTGTTTAACTTTGTTAAAGTCACAGTGGTGCTGTGCTGGCCAAAAAATAAAATTTAAAAGGTTTTATTTTCAAGCTTGGAGTTGATTCACAATTTTATTGGATTTTCATTTGGCTGCAAAGTGCAGATTTGTTTTTTATTTTATTTTAAAGACCTACATTACCTGCAAGGCTGTCATCATTATGCATAAAATACAGGTCATCCCACACAGAAATCCAGACCTGACGCGGAGCTTTGCACTAAGGGCAAGAGTGAAGGCCTCATTCAACACAGCCTTATTGATATCACACAGCACCAACACAGGCAGCAAACAGATTTGGTGTGCTGTAAACTTGATTAGTTTAGTACAGTAACTTGATTAGTTTGTATATTCCGGGAAGTCTAAATTTGAGGATTGCAAGGCAAGCTCCATTAGTCAATATGATTTGCAGATAATTAAGATCTTAATTACACAATATTTCAAAACAGATACCAGTGAATAGTGTAAGCTGAACTGATTCAAGCAATATGTAGTCTGTCAGCTTTTTTTTGGACACTAATAAAAAAAGATTAAAAAAGGTTAAGGACGTTCTCATAACGGGCTCCCAAGGTTCGCAGGAGACCGCTTTGAGCACCACAGGAGTCACCCACTTCACTTCAGTCAGATGCTTCACTATTTGCAGAAACCACTTTAGGAGAGGGTGACTGAACATCCCCTCAGCAAAAGCAACATGACAGGAAGAAATCGCTGATGCGTTCACCTTTATGGAAGAATGCAAGCGTCCTCTGTCCAACGGAAAGTGCTTAACTGATCAAACAAGATTGTGCATTGAGCTTCTAGACCCAATAACCTTTACCTTTTAGGCAGTGATTGTGGAGTGAGTATGTGCACACTGAATAGTCTGTTCCAAAGAGAGGGAATAATCCCACATTCATCAGTCTGCAGCCATTAAAGGCCAAAATAATGTCAAACCTAGGATTACATTTTTAGCGATTGCAGTGCTTGAGACAAGGCTCCCAAAACCGTGTAGAAGCATCACCGGTTCATTTTCTTTTGCATAACACAGCCTCGCTCTACAATCTGGAGCGGTTAGAATGATTACCTGACTCAAGCCTGACTCCTGAAGTCCTGCACATTGTGCCCTGCTTTAAAGGTAGTATGGATGATAAGACTGAAATAATTTAGATGCAGGGTTTGGGTATGATGCCTTTCCTGCAGGTTGGTTGGTTCATTCTTTTCAGGCCAAAAACTGCAGCCTGTTTTAGCCAATTAGAGGACAAAGCCTGGGTGAAATTGGATAATCCTTTCTTGAAACAAGTGGAATATTCTTGAAGCATGTGCATTCACGGTATAGATGAATGGATGTTTATTTGGTCAAGTGACTTGTGTGTGCTTTTGAGCTTTGCTGCAACAATGTAACAAGAGAGATCTCTCATGAAATAGTTATAATATAAAAATGACAAGTTAGCTCGACATGCAATATCGTGCGAGCGAGAGATGAACCAAAGGGAAGTGCTGTGTGGGTTAAGGGAAGCCTAATGCTATGGATAATCAATAAGCAATTGTTCACAAAAAGAAATCTTTGCATTGGGGGTTTCTATTCATGACGCAAATCATGTGGGAAGGCCAATGAACAATGAGTAACAATGGAAACAGGGACAGAGAAGTGGTTATGATCATTTGCTTTAGCAATATACATACAGGGAGATGTAGGAGGAAGGCACTTCATTTATATTGGCAACCTTGATCATGGTTCCATTTAAGTGTTTTTAAATTGCTCTTATTCAGAGAATGTGTTTTCTGTCTCTAGGCCTTTAAGTGGCATGGTGAGATAACAAGAGAATGAGACTAGAGATTAGAAGAAAATGGAAAGGAAATGTAGCAAATAGAAGCAACTGTGTGCACTTTGTATGCATGCATCTGTATGTCACTCTAATATCGCTGCAATCTATCCTAGAGATATTCGTTGTGTGCACATCAACAACAGGCTGAAGGGAAAGTGGAATATCTTGGCATTTGTGTGAGCTTTGCAAGGTTAAATAAGGACAACTGATCGAAACAGTGTGTCTGTTTTCAAAAATGTTGGAATTTATTAGTGTTTGGATTTGTGGAGACATAAAATGTGATTTTGGTGAAGACAAAAAATGAATTCTGATGCAATCATTAGTAAATCTGGCCATTTTTTCTGGAAATAACTGGAATCTGAAATTTGCATAATCTTGAGGTTTTTTTTAGAAATAATGAACAGTACATTCCAGTTTGAAGTTCTTTTGACTTCTATAATACTAAAAGATAATTTGCAGAAGTGCAATGTGTTATTTTATTGTGTTTGAAATAAGAAAATATTGTTATGTGTGATTCAACAACAACCTAGACTTTAAGAATTATTTAAAAAATGAACATGTCTTTCTTCAGGATCCACATGTAGTAAAGAATGCTTAACTCTTTGAATGATACTGGATATGCAGCAGTTTGTTAAGGGATTATCATTTACAATAGCACATTTGCTATTAAAGAATTAAACTTGCAGTGATAAAAAAGAACAAAATGTTACGTCTCATTTAACCACAGACACAACAAATAACTACTTTGACTTACTAAACTGAGGTGTATCATAATGGAGAGTATATCAGCATTAAAAATTCATCTCAGCATCCATAGCTACAGTTCACACCTGTCAGTTTGTTACATTAAATATACCTTTGCTTACAGCCATATCATAGAAATCTTTTTTCATGTCTCATTTTTTTCTTCTCTTTTTGTGAAAGCCACAGGTGACAGAGAACCCATCACTTCGGTTTTGTGATTCAATTGAAGAACAAAATAGTAGATTTCCAACAAGTAATGGTTTCAAAGCTGATGACAGAATTGTGAGGATGACAAGAGTCATGTCTGTTGTCTCTAATGTTTGTTTACATATGTCCCAAGATGATGCAATAAAAAAAAAGCTGCTACAAAAGTACTTTCTACTCCATTCTCTGTGATGGGCAAACTCAGTGCTGAAATGTGTGTTTGAGTAAGGTGCATGTTCCTAAAAGCCACACAAAGACACAAGTTCCATGTTGGTTTATATGCAGTGATTGTGTAGGCGCGTGTGTGTGTGTGTGTGTGTGTGTGTGTGTGTGTGTGTGTGTGTGTGTGTGTGTGTGTGTGTGTGTGTGTGTGTGTGTGTGTGTGTGTGTGTGTGTGTGTGTGTGTGTGTGTGTGTGTGTGTGTGTGTGTGTGTGTGTGTGTGTGTGCACTGTATATGAGTGTGTGTCTGTGCTTGCAGGGCTGACATTGTGTCTGTTTAAGGGGAATGAGTGTAATCTCAGAAAAGCAGTGGTGTGGAACCTTGTGGTGGAGTGTGGGAGAGAAGAAGACAGAAAGACTGAGAGCAAGCAAAACTGAGAGAATGACTATGTCACTCACACAGTCACCAACATAAAAAATGTGTGTGAAAATTACACATTTTGCTCCAGTCCTACATAAGTATCTCTGAGATTGTGTTTTGCTTGTATGAGGATTATTATGATTTTATGTTATGTTTGAACTTGTTTTTGAATTTTAAAAAAGTCCCAATTTATATCATGATCAGACTGACTGTCCTTCATGGGAACAAAGCAGGGTGTGAGCTGCTATATGTGTGCGTCTTAATGAAAACAAGGCTAAGCTGCTGACTGGCAGATTTCTGCTCCGCTGCACAAGTTGAATTTCCAATTAGAGAGAGGTACGCTAGTACGGTGCAAGAAAGACCTGCAGAACCTATGCACTCCTCTGTTGTGGTGCAACATGCACTAACTCCCCGTATATGGAGCTGTCTCATGCCAGCAGAGAACACACATGCACTGATGAATAGAGATAGATTTGCTGTCAAGTGCAAATATTTACTAAAGGTACAGGAGAGCACTCGGGTAGAAAAATGGAGAGAGTCCTGGAGAAAGATACAAAGATACAGGTGTGAGAGAGGAGGTCGAAAACATTCTGGTCTGTTGCAAGCTTAAATGCTTCTACAGATAAGACACCGGTCTCAAAAACACACTCCCCCACAATTATGTGTGTGTAATAAATGTACATATGCCAAATCTTCATATCTACTCTAAGACATCCGCTATCTCGGAGCATCCATTGCCTCAGTCATTGCCAGGTTGTTGGCACTGACTTCACAGTAAAATATTGCCTTGAACTGTTGGTCCTGTCTCACCTTTCATCTGTCACTGACTTCATTTCAGGCCCCTAGAGGGTAAACTGCTTATTTGATGAAGCAATAACGACTTAGTCAGGCTATGTTGTTGCATTAAAATATGAGCAGGTTTTTTTTTTGAACAATGATCTTTTATATCAACAGAAAATTAAAAAAAAGCAAAATGTCTTTTAATCTCTATATATACCTCCATACCTCCTTACATAACAAAAATCTATCAGTTCTCTTTTAATTCTGTTTTTCCAGTTTCTACATTTAGCACAGGGGAGTTAAATGCACCAATAATCTTCTACCTTTATTTATTGCTCCTTACAAGTCAAATTAAAGGATACGTTCACAATTTTTCAAGACTCCTATTACACTTTCAGTGCAAATGATGGGGGATAAAATCCAGTTCTCCTTCTTGCAAAAACACATTTTTCTGAAGCTAATCTGGCGCTCCAGCAGACTGAGTTAGAAATAATTAGGTGAATATCTTCCGGTAATGTTTGTTTCCTTGGACAGTGTTTCCCTGTTGAGCTGCAGTGTAGGATTGTAACAAAAAGAGGGACTTTTGTACAAACCTTTGCAACTTTGGAAGATAAGCTGCAGGTGAATTTTTCAATCCATTTTTTTTAACAAAACGAGGACTGTAAATTGTATTCCCCATCACTTACATTGAAAGCACATTAGAAGGGTCTGTTATAATAGACCTCATGAACATGAGTGATTACCCCAAGAAAGACCTAACTATTGTTTAAAGACACTTGAATAATTGTGAACCTATCCTTCAAGTGTGTAGGGATACAATTAATCACCAGACAGCTTAATGTTATTGCATCCTCATATCTAACTTGCAGGCTGTATAATGATGTTTCAGTTAAATATGCAACACTTCATTAGCATGTCAGTTTTCATTGGCTGTCACCTTTGCTATATTAGACCATAAGGCAGCAATCTGTTCCATGACAATATTGCCGCTCTCAGTTTCCTTGCATTAACTTCACTAACTCTGTATGCCACTCTCAGTCCTGGGAGCTCCTTATAAAAGTCGCCTTGGATTTATACTTAACTGTAATTCTAACATCTCTTTCCACATCATGCTTATGTTGGGAGTCATAAAAGTAGTGACTTTTTGTTACATTTCTTTTCATATTGCTTCAAAGATGAAAGAAGACACTATATAATAAAACAGTATAAAACAAATGAACTGTATCTGCTTGATCCAAATGATCCTTATACTCAAAGTGAAATATTTAAACCAAAAACGCTGCATCATTATTTTTCCTGACACTGAGCCTTGTGTCTGGTATCTCAGAAAAGTTTGAAGTCTTAGAGCTACAATCTAAAGCCACATTTAGCATTATTCTTAAAATGACTCAATGTGACACGGAAAGGTTGTCAGTACTGCTAAATTACAGTGTAGTACTGATCAATAAATTCCCAATGCAGCAAATCCTAGCGTATTTCAGATGTTTGTTACTTATGTACTGTTTTAGTTCTTGCACATACTGTAGATGAAACAGCTCTGTGGATGTTTTAACAACAACAGAAGAGAGAACAACAGAACCCAGCTTTTTATAGAAAGTTTAATGCATTTTATTCAACTTTGACTCCAAACTGCAGGGCTATACTTTACATTTTTTACTATATTAATGCTGTGAAACTTTCTTGACTTTTTGACCATATACTTGAAGACAAAGTGAATAATGAGAAAACACCACATTTTCACACTTCTAATCCTTTATACAATGTTAATTGTTCAGCTGTGTCATATTTGATGCCAAATGCATGTCCAAAATATAATTTTGGAGTATTTTCATATCAAAATCCAAATGTTTTATGACTCATCTTGAACACAGGGGCGTCTACTAAAAATGAATTCAATCAAATGTGGCTTGAGGGGACAAGATAACCGCACCCATCGTATAAAACTGTACTTGACTGCTTGTGGGACATAGAGGCTTGCAGAGCAATATGGAGAGATAAATGGGATTGAAAGATCCCAAACTTGGATGTCTTACCTTTATTATGCCTGCTTGCCAGATGATAGGCCCTGGATCTATAATGTATGTGAGTTTGAGTGTAGATGCTGTCCAGGTCCTGTCTCCAGGTCTCTGGGTTCAGCGATTTGAGAAGTTGTTCTATAGTGTCAAAGGCAGCTATGGTCCGGTCCAAATCCTCCAAGGAGAAAGGAACCTGTGTGGCTGCCACGGACACCTGCCCGCCACCACTGTCCTGCAAGGAGCCCAGGTCAAAAGACAAAGACAACATTATTAATTCTATTGTTAATCTAATCTCCATAATGCCACCAAATTGAAACAATTGCTGGAGATTCAGAGGATAAGTCTCAGTGTTTTGCAGTGTCTGTTAGTGGAACAGGTGGTTTGGGTGAATGTATTTTAGCAGTTTTCTGTCAGGTATCAGACTGACAGCAATATGTATGTTCTCTTGTCAAGTAATCCTTCTTCGTTCTTTTTTCGTGACAAAAAAACTGCATATTTTATTGCTCAGTCTTACTATATATCATGTGCTCTGGAGAGGAGGTCAGCCCTGTTTCTTTGTAAGCATTGAAATGATATCTAAGGATTCCGGGGAAGATTTGGAGATATTGACAGATAAGCTCCACAAAGAAAGAAAGAACCCTGAGCTTAAAGGTCACAGTCACTGTTGATCATATACAGACTTCGATTCCTGTAACACTTCTAGTCTTTTGGGAGATCCCCGCTAAACATTTGAGCTTTTACTGAAATGGAAAGCATATTTTTACAGAGACTTGATGAAGACAATGTAGTTTTGTTTAGAAATATAATATTCAACCCTATTTCTAAATTTATAATGAATTTAAATTAATATAATGTTGTTAAATCTTTCTGCATTGTAGAGTGCGTTTTTTCCTCCCCAGAATAACTTTAATGAATTGGTATTAATATCCTATACTTATTTTGTAGGTATCATTATTTTTGCAACAATACTTTTGAACTTGGGCAAACTATATGTAAAAGAAACTGTCCTTCAGTCTTGAACTGAGTCTATGTTATGTGAAATATAGTGCGAGATCGAGATGAGAGGGAAAAACAATACAAAAAAAAATAAAGATTATAACTCATATCTCATATGAAACACGTACTTTCAAATGTGATTTTGCTATATAATTTAGTAGTTTTCCATAACAGTGAATATTGCCTCATCCTAAAGGTTATTCATCTAGGTAAGAGTATTAAACTTGTGACATTAGCTGCCAGAGGGCGGCTGTGACTAGGCAGGTAGAGTGTGGTCATCCACTAATAGGAAGATCAGTGGTTTGAGCACTGGGTGTCCTTAGGCAAGATACTGGACCCCAAATTTCTCCCACAGGCTAAACCATCAGTGTATGAGTGTGAGTGAATGATTAGAAACTCCTCCTGATAAGCAGGTTGGCGTATGAATGTCTGTGAATGGTTGAACGTGGCATATAATCTAAAGTACTTTGATTGGTTGGAAGACCAGTAAGGCGCAATATCCATTCACCATAGTCAACGCTGACTCCTGTGCAGGACAACGGACAAGGGTAAGTGATGAGAGGATCCATTAAAGCTAACACAGTACACCTCTGAGACTTTTGTTAACATTTATTGTAAGAGCTTCAATACAGGGAATTCATAAGTATAAATTAAAATGGATAATGTAAGTATCACTCTACCATGCTATATAAGTGTGACCCTGGCTTATGTCAAATTAAATCATGACTTGACAGCTCAACTGTAGGTTTTTTTTAAATTTCATTTCACTATGGTTGTACATGTACAATGGCAATAAAGACTATTCTGATTCTGATTAGGTCAAAAGCTCAATTAGATTACTTTCCAAATATTAACATGTAAAAATACAATTCATATGTTTTTAATTGTAGCTTTTGGACAATTCCCCCCACCCCCCATTTAGAGTAATGATTTAAAAAATCTCAAATTCAGCATAACAATGAGAAGCTAATGAGCTGATAAACTAATAGATGTATCACTCTGTAGATCTGACTTGTAGTGTGGAACAGTTAATAAAACAACCAAAAATCAGTGGGAAAACCCTTAGATATCGTTTCAAAGCGCCATTTGAAAATATAAGAAGGCAACAAACTGTACATGTACATACCATCTGCTCTGGCAATGACGTTTAGTATGCACACAAAAACACACCCACACACATATAACCATTATCAATCCATGCGGAAAAACTGCCATACAGCCCAACGTACACTAATTATTATAATCACATATGTCATTGAACCCCGCTGCTCTTACACACAGACACACGAATTACACTGATTATACATACTTACAAAAACATTAGTCTAAAAAAGCATGTCATTTTACATCTCGGGCTTCATGCATAATATATACAGTGTAGACATGCATTAATGTATTCTATATGAGAGTTTGTTGGCCCATGCAAATGGACAATATGTCATATTATTATTATTATTAGTGTAGCCATTGTTCATCTGTGTGCTTTGGTTATAAATAGTATGTTCCACCAAAAAATATTAGCTGGGAAGAATGGAGTATACGTTTTTTTAAAATCAAGTATGTTATTGATATGAAATTGTATAATGTGACATGATGACAGTGATGGCATTTTCCTTTTGCTTTATATTTCTTTCTATAGTCAATGTGTGACTGAACAGCAGCTATGACTTTGTAAAAAAATTTTCTAATTATAACTGAGGCCAAGCGTGACGAGTACATTTTAAGTTTAAGTCTCAACAATTCATAAAAGTGTGTATGTTTGTGCATGACTCACCGACATGGGCATAGTGATGGCCTCCCAGTTGCTGTTGGATGCAGGCAGAGGAGAGTCATACTGCAGAAACGGAAGACAAAAATAACCAATCAGTCAATCAATCAACTGAAAATATAAGAAAACCTGTGTACTGCTTCATTAATATGAAATGTTATTGGTCTACTAGGCCGTATAAGTAAATTACTAATTAAACTAAGTAATGGTTGAGTTAAGGTAAGTCAAACATACTGGGTAAAGTCTGGTTAAAATCATGATAGTGGTTAATATTAGAGGCAGATGTTTCATTTAAATACTTAAAATAAACCAACAATGACTTTCGGAAAGAGATGACACATGGTCTACTGTGTCAAGGCAACATTTTTGTCAGATGGGAAATTGGACTTTTCCACTGGTATCATAATGTCACCTTTTTTCTATGTTTTGCTACAGAAACTAGGATTATTTTGAGCTGTGCTATCTGTACGTCATAGAGATCTACTGCATTAACACTATGACACTTCAGTCAAATTGAAATGAAATGGAAGTTGTTCTGTTAGATGGATGACTGATCCAAAAAACATTGGCGCGAACAGAACGGAAGCTGTCGGTAATGGTTGAGGTTAGGCAACTATGTCAAGGTTAGGAAAACATTGCAATCATCAGACAGGATGAGAGTCTGGGCTGCCAAAGACAAGGGAGGAGTATTCACATGTTCTCTAAGGCCAGCCAAGATATTCAGGTGTTTGCCTGTCTAACTGGGACTGTCAGGTTCGTCAGCAAAATCCCGAAAGAATTTCAAATGAAGCTGGTCACAGCTTGCCTTTGTGCGTGTGTGTGTGTGCATGCATGAGTGTGTGAGAGACAGAAAGAGACAGGATGAAAGACAAAGATTTTGTGTACGTGTGCCAAATATGTCAGTCTGATGGGTGTTTATTACCTAAACGTGCCTTGACCAGAGTTGGATTTCTTGCGTGCACACACACAAACACACACATGTACACACACACGCGCGCACACACACACACATAAAATCTAACTGGTTATTGAATCTCTCTCCTTGAAGACTCTTAAATACCATTTCGGTCAATGTGGAACAGTAAATCTGTCCTGACCACACTTCAAAGACACAGTGTCCTCACTTTGTCTCTCTCTCTGTGTGTAAGTGTGTCTCTTCAAATGTAATAGAGTTGACATCAAAGCCTGTCAGTGTGCAAAGGTTTTTTGTTTAACAGATTCTCCCATGTGGCTTTTGGATGAATGTACTCATACATGTACACACACACACACACACACACACACACACACACACACCCGGACCAGCTGTGAATGAGGTCAGAAGGTTTCATGTGAGAGCATGTGTGTCTGCGTGTGTGTGTGTGTGTTTGTGTGCGAGTGAAAGCATGTTTACAGATTCCGTCTCCGATCTCCTTTTAAGGTTAAATTCTTCATGTCAAGCACATCTGGGTCACTTAATAGGGTTAGAAAAAAACATTTAAGAGACAGAGATCTGAACATATGGATGGAGGGCTGAAAACCTCTGAGAACTCAGACTGTAGCCATCTATCAGCCACTAGTATCAAGCTTTATCTCTTATCTATTAACTGCTCTTTTTTGTATTATGTGGTGATCATGACGTGGAAAATTAACATGTCGAATACATCATTTTTAATCAATTATCTAAACTCTAAAACATGGCAATATAACATTTTAAATCTGGGGTTTTGTGATATCTCATAATAAAGAAAATATATTAAGTAAATGCACACACTTATATTAATACAATGCATGTACATGTATTGGCAACATCTACAATTTGACTAAATTAAAACACGATAACATGTTTGAGACTCTACCAAAATTAGTTGCTAAAAGAAGATAGCTTTTTGTAGGTGAAATGTTTTTGAGCCTAGCTTTTGTATGATTTATGAAAAAATATTTGTTAGAGAAGAATATTTCAGTCACTATTGCCTGGTGTTGAGGGAGCAAATTCCTATTTACAGTAGCAATCTAGTGGAGGGGACACCAGGGAGCTGCCCCTTTCAACCTCCATCTTGTACAGTTGGAGACTGAAGCAACTGAGGATGAACTGTGGGGTGGATGGTCAGCAAGACTTCTACTCTGCATGGTTATCTTGCTTTCAGCGAGAAGATATTTAAGTTCGAAGGTAAAACACACCAGCCACATTTATCATGTCTCATTTGTGTCTGAGTCTAAACTAATTTAGATGTTAAAGTCTAGAAAATGCTCCTTCAAGTCATGCAGCACAGTTACATCTACTGTCTCCAGCAGTATCACCTATGTGCTTGGCAAGCGCACATGAAGAATGACGCATGACTCGAAGCAGCTTCTGGGAACAAACCTGGGTCATATTTCTTGATCAATAGTCTTTTTCCCAACTGCACCTGGCTTAGCAGCACTTCCCAAGAAACCCTAACCCCCACCCGCCAAAAAAAATGTTTCTGTTACTTATATGATGTCAGACAATGGGGGGAAAAAAAGCACATACAAAAACAACCAAAGATAAATCTATGGAGATCCCGTGTTCACAATAATTATGATGATGCTGATTTGTGCCGTCACAAAGCATTTCCAAGAGCCTTTGAAGACAACCAAATACATCTTAAAAAGCTGTCAAAAGCCCTTATTATTTAATGTGAGCTTGCACTCCAGATGACAAATCATATCCACTGAAAACGAGATTTGAAAAGGATCAAAGAATTAATGGTTTGGCGAAAAAAATAATGACATGAATAATGAAAGCCCTCCGTACAACTAGAGATTTGCCTGCAGATTCTGCGCCTTTTCTATTTTGTATTTGTAGATGGAGGCGACTGAAACTAGTTGAACTGGACAGACACAAATAGGCCCCATTTGCACTGTCATTTCAAATGTCTTGATAAAATCCAGACGCTTTTGTTTACACTTATTGCATATTGTCCCTTCGGCTAGATCAAATCACAGTTGGTCCGTCGCTCGTGCAAAGTGTGGTGGTAATGCACCTGAAGCTATTTGGTAACTGCCAAAAACCCCAGAAGAATATGCTGTGCACTTCAGCAGTTAAAGTTAAATAAACTACCATAGACACATGAATGACTCTTATTCTGACTGTAGTCCAAAATCAGTGCACCTTCTCAGTGACCGGAATCATTGAAGCTGCGTTTTTCCTGTAGGTTTAATGAAAGAGCGAGGCAGTTGATTTCAGTGTAATTTTAGTCTAACTTAAATCTATTTCCACAGAGTGCTTCCTGCAATGCTTGCATATACATCTAATGCATTCATACCTTTTAAACATCTGGTATTAGAGCAATCAGGTATTAGACAGACCCAAGACACACAGCAACAGATCTTTTGGGTTTGCTGGGTTTTAGGCTAATAATAAAATCACATTTGTTTTGGCATCTATTCATTCTCTTTTCCTTTATATGCTTCCATTTGACTCCAGTCAGTTTTATCTAGTCCAACTCAGTCCACTCCACATCTCTCACTACCTCACAACTGCTTCTCTCTCTCTGCCTCCCTCAGTTTGGGTTGTTTTAGTCATTAGCTGACATGCTGATACCATCTCAGACACCTGTTCTCTCCTTCCAATGCTGCTTCTCCTCATTCTCTCTCTGCCTCTCTCTCTTCCCCTCCTTTTCTCTCTCTGCCTCCTTTCCTCTTATCTGCTCGACAGGTCTGGAGAGAACAAATTAGACCTACTAAATTAAGCCACACACACACGCAGCTCCAGTCTAGCTGAAGCGGAGCCGTGTGTGAAACAGGGAAAGACACAAACGTACGCATGAGCACTTTGAGAAATGGGTAAAACTGATCAAATAGGGTGATTAGCCTCAAAAATTGGATTCTGCTTTAAAAGGACAGAGGTGTGATTACTTGACATGCAGAGAAATAACAAAGCAGGGTAGAGAGAGAAGACAGAGAAAAGTAATTGGAAGTTGTTTGTGGTTTATGCAGTGGTGGAAAGCAAGTATATTTACCCAAAGTATATTTTGTTTAATTGCCATTGTTGTTATTCTGTTGAAAAGTCGTGAAGCTGCTTTGCTATATTTTTGATTCAGGTCATTTAAAGGTCTCATTTGGCTCAAACATACAATTTATTGCAGTGAAATTCCTCTGTGTTCTTCTGTGCTCCTTGTTTGCATATTGCCATAGCAACATAAGACACATGAATTTGTTGTGGTGTGAGGCTTTGAGGTCACGCGCATTGCTGCGATCATCTCAATGTTTTATTTGCTGGAGACGCCTCTGCAATCCTGTTGTCTGATTTAATTAGAAAAAAATGTGAATATGCAATGGTAATTTGTTTGGCTTTTATTTGATACTAAGTGCTATCTTAAATATTTAAATATAATCACTGCCTGAATCGTGTTCAAAAAGCAATAATGTTTTAGCGGCTATAACTTTCAATTATCAATTCATCTGTGGGTTATTTTCTCGATAGTGCAAATACTTCTTTTGTCTATAAAATATCAGAAAATTGTAAAAAAAAAAGTCAATTGCTGTTTCCCAAAGTTCAAGATACATACTAAAATATCTTAATTTATCACCAACAACCCAAAGATATTCACATTTAATAAGTTGGAACCAGATAATTTGAACATTTCTTTAAAAAAAGACTCAAAATAATTAATCAGTTATACAAAATGTGTCTGGTGAACAATTAAGGTCTGTTGGGCAATTCATTTTCTGTCAATCAACTTATTGATCATCGACTAATCATTGCTGCTCTCTAGGTTTGGCATCCTGACTAGAGATCAAAAGTTTATAACATATTAGTTAAGGCTGGTGAAAGATTGTGATTTTGGTTGAATGTTAATAATAATATTCTTCGTGCCTCAAGTCATTGCAGACTTTTTCTGTACTAAAATGAGATCCTGATCTTTTTATTAAATATGACCAATGCCTCAACAAAACCCTTAAAAAATTAAATAATAATGCTGAAAAAACTCAAAATTGTCAGATACATTCATTAACAACATTCCCTCATTATGTTACTAGAAAATATCTGTCTTCCATTAAGTTTCCTTCAAAACATATTTGTTGTTGCTAATTAATTATACATAAATGAATGTCAAGAAGACAGGGTTGATGCTACAAAGCCCAAATGAGGTTTTGTTGGTTATGTGTTGAGCTTTTAGTGCAGCTTGTGAGGAGAGTTTTCAGTTTTCCCAGTAGCTTTTATATGAAAATGATTGCATAAAAGCAAATTATCATCTGCAAACATAGTATTTATCTCTCTGTCTGTCTTGCCCTTTATTCTATCTGTACTCATACGTTTTTTTCTTCTTTTTTTCCTCTCAGATAATAAGCGATTCCAGTAATTCAACCCCATCTGTGATGCCATGTCTTCTCCCCTCTCCTTCTCCTCTGCACTCATGAAAGAGGAAACCATTGAACATCTTTAAATGCCTTTCTGTTTCTCTGCTGCTCTGTCTCTTCCCCTTTCCCCTCTGATTATAGGGCGGGTGAACATCTTCAAATCAGAGTCCCTCTCTTTCTTCTTTCCTCTTTCTGACAGAATGACAAAGCTAATCTCCTTATCCGTTCATTTGACAGCCTTTAAGAGAACACTTTTTCATCTTCCCTCCCTCCCTTCTGCCCTCCTTCCCCTATCCCTCCATCTCTCCTTTACTGTCAAGTAGATGTGTGAGAATAGAATAGTTGGCTAATACATTTTGACATTTTATGGACAGTGCTATGGGGCTGTAAATGAATATTCTAAATCTGATTATATCATTGAATCATAAAAACAAACAAACAAAAAAAACGACATTTAATTGTGAAAATTAAGATTCAATTATGGAAAAAAAGCAGCACTAAACCAGCTGTCTGCGTCATGTTCTTGTCTAGGCTTGTACTGCTACACTGCATGAAAGACAGGAGTCACACACACAACGTCACTTTCATCGACTGAAAAATTAAATGTACGTCAAGTTGAAATGATGGAATAATTCAACATTCAAGTGATAACGATGTCAGACAATTCACAACCTAACTCGGCCTCAGAGAGAGAGAGGGATTTCACACTCTGAGCAATCTAAAAAGTTGCGTTTGGAAATAGTTTGGATTTTGGTGACCAGTATGAATATTACCTAACCTATATAAAACATATCAATTACGTATCATTCATTTCATCTCACTCGGAGAGGCAGCGTGTTCTCAGTTAACACTCCAGCACCAAACACGGCACAAAGAGAGAGAAAGAGTCCACAGCCTTTAAATGCATACATGTTCATGTTGAAATAAATATACCTATACAACTAGTCATGTATTGGTTTGCCCTTTTATGGACATAATGTACAAAAACAGATATTTGATGCTGTCAACATTATAACACAATTTTGCTGAGTTACCAAGGAAACATTATGTGTTTAGAAATGTTAAAGATATTGTTGAAAGAAAACCTTAACGCAGTGACAGAGGGGAAAATACTTCTGCCCACTTGACTGACATGGACTGATAGAATTAAAGTAAACAAATAAAAACAGGGATTAAAGCTTGTGATTGAATGTTGTGTAATGTATTGGTTATAGTTTTAAAAAAGAATAACACATGAAAAAATAAAAAAAACAATACAGCTTCTCAAGTCCCAGCTTAAAAAACTAAAGTAGTGCAGCCATGAAAGATATTCTTACTGAAATACACTAGTTTGAAAGTCATACTGAGTGTCATGAAAAAAAGGGGAATTTGCGTCTATGTAAAAAATCTATAGATTATATATCACCCCCCATCATCCTCTCGTTATCCTTCATTGTCAACTGGAGGTGAAAGAGTGAAAAAATCCTTTTACCTGGAGTATTGCAGTGTTACTCAAACTGAGCCTCATGACAAAAAATATAATGAAAACTTTAAGCTGTGTCCCAAATAACAGCTCATGATTCGTCGTCAGGTGTGTGTGTGTTATAGTGTGTGTGTTGTAGTGTAAGTGTGTATGTCTCTCACCAGCAGCGAGTAGTAGATTTTGAATCCAGGCTTTGCAACAAAGTAATCATCAGACTTGAAGGTGACTCTGAGCATGTTGGTTTTGGAGTTGAGGCTAGGCGGTGCCTTCTGCCCACACCAACGACCCCAAATTATAGTGCTGGTCTCCGATTGGTCCTCCACTTCAACAAAGTCATACCTGGTGTGAGAGACGGAGATGGAGACAGAGAGGCAGATGAAGGTGTGGGAGGAAAGAACGAGGAAAAAAAGATGATAAATATTGAAAGTGACAAAATACAAAAAAGGTGAGATTTTGACACTGAAGAAAAACATGAACAGATTTATGTCTCACAAGTGAAAAAGCTGATCAAGTTAACTGCTCAACTGAGATCTATGGACGCAGTGACATATTTAAAAAAAAAAAAAAAAAATCAAATTGCACAGGAAACTGATGACTGATTATACACATCACCCAATCCAGACTGGCCAAATGTTTTTGAGTAGACCCAAACTGTCCACTGTAAATTCATGGCAGTTTACAGATAACTTTAATGTTCCATGCTTACAGTAGTTATGCACAGACAGTTTTTCTGAGAAATTTGTTCATCAGCTTTCTTGCCATGAGTTTGATCGATATTAATGTCCGTCCTTTAAGTATTAGGCAGTAAGACTGGCTCGGCCCAAAGGTAAGAAAATGAGTTCTGCTGAAGTTTATAATTGACATGTTACAGCATGTTATGGGAAGATACTGATCCTGGCCAAGAAATAGTTCTGCACATTCTCTACACTTCTCATGTCATTTTTACACGTTGTTTTTTTGTAAAGGTTAAGCACATAAGCTTGAAGTGTGAATTGGTGACTATTGGATGTGCTAGTTCTCCAGATTTTGTTAGCATTTAACAGAGCCAGGCTAGCTGTTTCCCTCTGTTCTCTCTTTGTGCTAAAGCTAAGCTAACTGGCTGTTTGCTCCAGCATCGCAGGAGATGTTGATTTTCTCATCAAACTCTTGGCAAGGAAGCAAATAAGCATATTTCCCAAATATGTCAAAATGGGTTTATAAAATGTTTGACTTTAATTTTTGTTTATAAAACTATTGTGTTTATTTTAACTTGTCTGATAGCCTGACTGCTCAGACTTCTTGCCACATCAGACTTGGGCCATTTCCATATCTCCATGAACATTTTGGTGAGTGCTGTGTTATTGTAATTTCCCTTAAAGAAATAATGTAATGCTTCTGATACTAAAGTACCATTTAAGTTTTATGGTCTCAGGACAAATTTGAGGGTTACTACTACTTCACTTCCAGAGTCCTGAATGTTTCAACAATCAATGCCCCAGTCAATTAGTAAGACCATCTATCAAACACACACACACACACACACACACACACACACACACACACACACACACACACACACACACACACACACACACACACACACACACACACACACACACACACACACACACACAAAGTCAATGTGACATACAAGATTTGAAGAACCAAGCAAAGCTCTTTCTTCCTCTTCTTACCTTTCTAAATCTCTCTCCTCCCCCTCTTTTCCCCACGCTGCTCCCCCTTGTCTTTTCAGCAAAGTGCTTACAAAGACAGCTGAGTTGCATGTGGGGATTAAAACGTCTATTTTCTCCCTTCAACCCTCAAGGACAAACTTCTTCTACTTCTTGCCAAGAATGCATGCTTCAACTATCCATCTCTCTCACAGTGATACCATCCCCCCCAACTTTTATAATTATTTTCTAATACATCATTTAAAATCATAGCTTACTGTTGATGTGCCAATGTGCATATGTTATCAAATCATTGTTTATGTGTCTAACTGTTACTTTCCTGACTTTTCTACTTTACAGTCCCTGCTATTACTCTGTACCTCTATCCTTCTTTCCCATATTTCAGTTATTGTCCTTCTCTCATTTTGTCTTTTTTCTGAAGGTGTTTTATGTCATCCTGCTCTAATCTCTTCTCTTCTTGTCTTTTTCTCTAAATCCCATCATTCCCCTCTACATCTATCCCTCTTTCTGTACCTCTGTACCTCTGTCTTTCCTGTTTTACCTGCACGCTCCGTTCTCAGGCTCCTCCAGGCCAAAGTGTCCGTCAAACTCCAGGTGTATTTGGCTTCCTGGCGGTGACAGCAGTTTCCATGACAACAGCAGGTTGCGGGGGTAAGCGTTGGGGTAGCGTGGGCTGTGGATGACTCCACCCAACGGTGTTACCGTGATGTTTTCCTCTTTGCGGTACAAGTCTGTGGTGAGGCGATTGCTGTCTGTTAGTGGTTACAACTAATCAGTTAGTTAGTCCAGTAATAAATGGACACAAGCAAAGCAGCTTGTTCACATGCACATGATATGCAAATCCACATGCAAAAACACCAAATGGACTTTAATGGATGTTGACACAGAGACTGAAGCAGACACACAAACACAGACGAACAATGCATACAAAGATTTTCCAAAACAAAGAGTAGAAGTACAGATGGTTGAGAAAAGAATCATACAGCTGGCTACCAAGCTGAGAATACACATTACGTCCAATCTTCCAAAGTGCTTGTTCTGTATGTGCAAGGGTCTGTTGAACATGTTTTTGATCCATAAATCCATAAATATCCATAAATATGTTTGTGTCTTTCCTTACTCACACCAGCTTTTATTTTATATTTCTTATGCATGAATGGAAAAAAGGGGTCAACAGAAAAAAACCCATTCACATTCGTATTGAGTCATGAATATGGACAGCTAATTTGAAGAACAAATAGCCCTCTGGAAATTTTGAACTGACAGTTCACAAAATACATTTGGAGTCATTAGAAATCATTCCCTGCTGACCACAAATATTCACACTCTATAGCAAACACTATAGCTACAGAGCAAGTTAATTGTAGAGCTGCAATGCTTAGTGAATATATTGTTATTTGATCGACAGAAAACTAATTGGCAACTATTTTGATAAATGAACAAAAAAAGAGATCATTAGCTGGTTCTAGCCTCTAAAATAACTATAATGTGATGTGATTAATATATAATATAATCAATGAATCTATCAATGATGAAAATAAGTGGCTCTTATAATTGGCAACTATTTTGACAGTCAATTAATTGTTTTTTTTGTTGTTATTTTTCAAGCAAAAATGCCAAACATTCAGCTTAAATGTGAGGATTTGAGACTTTTTAATAATACATGATGGTAAACTCAAAGTCAGTTCTGGACTGTTACTTAAATAAAACAAGCAATTTGAGCATATCAACATGAACTATTTGAAACAGTGACAGGTACTTTTCAATATTTTCTAACTTAATAATCAAGAAACTGATCGATAGTAAAAAAAATAATTGTCAGTTGCAGCTCTTATTAATACTTTTGTCTTATAGTACTCTAACCAGCAGCTGTTGAGATCTCATTTTGGATTAACTGATGCATAGCCTGAAATCGCCACTGTCAGTCTTGCACAAGTATGCACATATGCTATACACACATACAAACATACACACACTCTTTCTAAAATGAGATATGCACAATATACAACATAACATCTACCACCAACCACCTAAAGACTGTGCAAAAAGAAAATTAAAAATAAATTATATCGGAGCTTTATTACTACTTTGTTAGCTTTATTACTTTACTGACTTCTTTAACAAACAGTGGTACAAATAGTACTTTCTAAAATAGCATGTAAAGCATAATAATTGCTCATGAACATCATAATCATACCCACTGAATGTTTAATCCTGGTGTTCATATTGCGCGACAAAATGTAATTAATTGTCCTCATCATTTTACACAAACACACACACACACACACACACACACACACACACACACACACACACACACACACACACACACACACACACACACACACACACACACACACACATACACACATACACACATACACACATACACACAAAGACTCAGAAGGTCAGACTGTGTGCTGAAGTAGGCTGACATGGCTGTTTTTTTCTGAAAGGTGTGTGGTTTTTGCAAGGAAGAGAGAGCTGAATGCATAATCAAGGCACTATACTCTCCACCCCAGGGAGATGATGATGAAGCTTTGGCCTTCTCCTCCACCTCTTCACTGCAAGCCCCCATCACCCCCCCCCCCCCCCCGCCGTCCCATCCCTTCTTTCCCTCTCTTTACAATTCTCTTCTTTGCTTCAGTTAATGATCCTGCCTCATCAGTCATTCAGCGTTCTTCTGTAGTCACACTGTACCGCAAAATCCGACTTCAGCAATTAACACTGTACCTAAGTGTGTGTGTGTGTGTGTGTGTGTGTGTGTGTGTGTGTGTGTGTGTGTGTGTGTGTGTGTGTGTGTTTGTGTGTGTGTGTGTGTGTGTGTGTGTGTGTGTGTGTGTGTGTGTGTGTGTGTGTGTGTGTGTGTGTGTGTGTGTGTGTGTGTGTGTGTGTGTGCACATTTGTATGCGTGGGTGGGTGTCTGTGTGTGTGTCAGGGCAGAGTTTGTTTGTAGTAGGATTCTTGCTCTGCTGATCAGAGGCCTGACTGTGTGGGTCCTTTCACTCATAAAAGTGCTTATGTGTCAGGAATTTACACCCACTAAGGTTGCTGGGGAATGGAGCTCTGTGTGATGTCTGTACTTTTCTGTACTATTTTCATTAGGGAATTTGTGTTTATGTGTATGTGTCTGTTATCATTTCTCTGTAATAGTAGACTTCACTTGACAACATGACACAACAGCTATAAAGACAGATAGATGTTATAACAGCGGCATACACAAAAAGCACAGTGCAGATACTCAAAATCTACACCAGAACACTGACACTGAGACGATTTCTTATCTCTGTCCCTCTGTACATCATGAACTTGTAAATTGCAGCAAAGCTTTGACAGATCCACATTAATATGGCTTTGGCTTTCTCTCAATTGGCTGGACAGGGAAGTAAGTGAGCTAATGCGAAGTATGGAAGTCATGTGAGTTGATCAATGAACATGGCTCACTCGATAAACCTTACAAAACTTTTCAAAATTAAGCCCAAGAGGAAATAAATAGACTCAACAACTTCCAACATTATCCGTGACAAACAAGAAACAGCAAAAAGAAACATACTACGTGTAAAGCTGTTATATGCCCGTTGCCAAAAACAGTAAAAGACCTCGCACAAATGGTACACTACCAGCCTTTAAGCCTAATGAATTGTGACTATAATACTGGCAAAAACATTGACTCATATGAAAGAGTTAGTTCTCACCTTAATCTATACAGATCAAGTGGATTTCATCCCAGGCCATCTTGCCTCAAACAACATGTGGCGGCTCATTCATGTATTACTGAGGGCAAGCTGGCTTTAGCTCAGCACTTGGTGCAGAAAGGCATTTGATAGCATCAAATACTTTTTAAAAAGTTGGCTTCTGTCCAAATTCATTCGTTGGGTTAAGGCCCTTTATTGTGCCCCACATTCAGTTGGGATTAATGGGCTAATTTAAGTTTTTCCTCTTCAACGTGAAGTAAGGCAAGAGGACCCTCTCAGTCCCCTACTTTTCATCATTCACTCTTGAGCCTTTAGCCTGTGGGATCTATGCTAGAATGGATATAGATAGCCATAACCTACATGGATATATTTATAAATTGAAGATGTATGCAGATGACATATCACCCCTAAGCAGACCAGTTCTCATATCAATCAATACCATTGGAGGATTTTCAGAGTATAAGATTAACTGGAATAAAGGTGAGGCAATACCTCTGTATTCCCATAAAGGTCTGATCTCAGTAATATGCCTTTTTGGTGGCAAATGAATGGAATGAAATATTTAGGAATCAATATTACATCCCCCGTAAGCAAAATATTCAGTCTGAAATGTCTGTGCAGTGAAGGATGATATTAATAGATGGACAGCTTTACCACTATCTCTATGGGGCAGAGCTGAATTTTAGAAAATGAACATATTACCAAGGCTTACATACTGTAAAATAATTTCTTCTATTGCTCTTAAGTTTCCTGACAGTTGGTTCGAACACATACGTTCCCTATTCACTAATAAACCCAGAAGTGCATAGACAAAATTAATTATACCAAGAACTAGATTTCTAGGAGGTTCAGATGTGTTTAACTACTATGTCTAATATAATACAAGGTGTCCATTGTCATAGGAACCAAGGTACGAACTATGCCATGGCTTTCAGGGGGGTCACATTTTTTAATCAAGGGGGTTGATGATATTGTGCCTCCATGGTTAAACTGTGATGGCAACAAAATCATGCATAGCGGTATCTTTATTAAAGTGGGTTAGTGATGAATCACCCTCATGCATGAATCATACATCAATAATAGCCTAATTTTACACATCATCCAAGATGTAAAAGATACAGAAAATATAAATGCATGGCAAAAAATCATGTATTCAGGGGAGCTCAAGTCTTGTCAAAATAAGTCAATTTTCCCCTGGCTCCCCTATAGTTCACACCCTGCAAGGAACATTATCAAGTGGGCAGTCGGGAGTGGCTGAAGAAATCAATTCAGGCCCAATATAAGGATATAACCCTGGCATCACTTGGATGCTTGTACTTCCATTCAGGTAGCTTAGGATCATGACCATAATACATCACTTACCACCTCACACTGGGCCTCTATGTGGACATTAGGAATACATTTAGGTACAAGATCATTCAAAGTAACATTCTCTGTAAAGCATATATAACTCCTAATTGTGGTAGCCACGGTGCATTAATGAATTTGTTATGGGACTGTCCTGTTGTGAAATCTTTGTTGTTAGAGGTGCATGCCCTGATGTGAGAGATTTTAGATGTTGATCTTCCCCTAAATCCTACTGTATGGATTTTGAGTAAAACACCTGATAATATAACTTGTCCCATGAATGATTACCTTTGGGCATTGTGCTGCATTTCACTTCAGCAACTGATGGAAGGAGGGGGAAACCAGCCTTCCTCCCAAGGGAGTCATGACTGGAGGGTTACCTAGACCTGATTAACATGTAAAGAGCAGCCTGTCTACTGAAAGACTTTGATAAGGGCCTGAGAGGGCACTGCAACATTGTCATGAGAACCTGGACCTGAAGGTTAAATGCATGTGGCTATGTGCATATATATGTCTGTGTCTATAAACTAAATGTAATGAGCATGAGCACAGGTGTGAGTGTGAGTGTGAGTGTGAGTGTGTGCGTGTGCGTGTGCGTGTGCGTGTGTGCGTGTGCGTGTGCGTGTGTGTGTGTGGATGTGCGCATGCCAATTTTCTCAAGCAGCACCAAGCTCTTTTGGATGCTGTTCCTCAGTCACACCACTGACCCTACTATAAATCATGCAGTGATGTCAATGACACCAATGCAAATTAATGCAAATGATACAATGATAAGCACAAGAGATTTCAGTTAAGGATCCAATTCTTAGAAGTGACAGCGCTGGAAACTGATGGGAGTATTTCGTCTGCCTGTGATTTTGGTTAAAGGGCTGAAATGAAATCAGGGTTGAGCAGCAACCAGGGGCATTCGACACATAACATATGTTGGGGGCTCAGAGGGATAGAAGTGCTGTCTTCAAGTATTAGGACACTGACACATTTTTCCTGGCTTTTTTAGCTCTGCGCTACAACATGTTCGACTTGAAATGAAACAGCGACTATGCTGACTTTCAGCTCTCAAAGTGTTGGAGATTTTAATGTAATGTGTTCAATATATTTTGGTTCCCTGAAATGGAATTTATAAAAACACTTCAAACAAACTCAAATTAAAACTGAAAGTTAGCACTTCAATCTCATAGTCAGTCTATAAAAATCGAATATGATATACAAATATAAAATCACGTCGTCTCCGGATGAGCAATGGATGAATGAAATATATATTAAATTATGAGAGGCTATTATTACAAGGCTTACCTATGTATGTAACAATATATTCTTCTAGTAAATCACCTTCAAATATGTTACCAAATAGAGTTTCACTTTAATTTGTCGCGCTCCCTTGCCCACAGTAACTACCACTGCTGCTCTGGTGCTTGACGTTCCAGCATCTAGTTTGTATCTCTTATTGTTGGAAGTGACAAAAAGCATCAGAGAAACTGAGACACAATCTATTTCTCTATCTACTTGCAGTTCTTACTGCATAAAGCTGAAGATTAAATTTTAAAAAATCCATATGGGCTTTGTATGTGTCTATTTTCCCACTGGGACGGAGCAGACAGAATCTCAATTGAAAGCATTGTTGCAGGTGAGAGTGATTGAACATGTTTAAAGGCGTGGGCATGAGTGGGGTGGTGAGGATTGAATAAACTGTCCCATGCAGATCTCTTACTTTAGGTGAATACTGAGTATAAATGAACTGCAACTAATTTTAAGTTTCCAGAAGCTGAGTCACAGCTGACTTCTCCTCACTTAATTGACAACATCAACAAACTATGAAACAAACTACAGTGGTAGGATGTCATTACTTTTTTTTCTCATTACCCTAAATGTCAACTTCTTAAACACATCTGTACACATTCCAGCCAAAATCTGATGCACAACATGTGAGCAGACAAAGTGAACAAGACATGGAAAAACCTTAGCAACAATCTTAGACACCAAGGCTACAGAATGGACAGCCATGTCTAAAAATAGGTGTAACTAACTTTGCTGTGGTTGTATCATTTAGCTTTTTTTTTTAAAGGACCTGTGTTCCTAACCAGTCACATAACACTTATCTCTTCCAATCTTGACAGAAAGTATAAGTTATGTAATCTCAAGAAACAAGATGATGTCAAAAGTGCTGATAATATCACTGACAGTCTGACTCACACTCCTCGATTTAAACACAATTATACATTTACACACTCATGCACAATGTCTCACACTGGCAATTAAGCTTTCAGACTCCTGATCTGACACTTAAATAACTGTGACAATGGTGCTGCGTGACTGTGTGGTGTGGCCTGTGTGTGTGTGCGTGGTGTTAATGAAAGTATGTTTGTGAATATGCCAAGTTCTGAGGAAAAGTTCTTGATTGAATGTGTGTATTTGCATGGATGCATGTCTGCCAGGATGTATGTGGGTAAATTCTCACTAATTAAACTTGGCTCTCCCACCTCCAGTGCCAGGGTGTGATGTTCTTCATGGCTCTGAGATCTATTTCTGATCCAAGTACCAATCACACTCCAATCACCCAGCAACGATTTTGCATCAAAGATCTACAAAATAGCTCTATGGAAACGGCACCGAAGTCACGAGAAAAGAACTTATCATGAAGATGTAAAACTTTGCATTTCTTTCTCTATTAAAGAATATTGTTTGTGGCGAAGTCCCACGTGGACAAAGACTTTCCTGATCTTAAACTTCACTCTCTATTCTGTGCAAACCAAACAGTATTATTTTTACTGAGTGACAGTTTGCATTTGATACATTCTCACTCAGAGACACACTCCCATAGGACATTACCTATAACAAGGCAACCCCATTTCCTACATCTTCCATCCCCTGTCTAACATATCATGTCTGACTTTCATCTTCTCAAAGTGAATTCTCATAAGCCCCAACACTAGCTAAGAGGACACACATACTCTACGTAACACATGCACTTTCAGTTGTGAAAAAAATCCCCAGAGATGTGCAATGCTGCTGTTCTCGTTCTTGGTGGCATTCCCAGTTTCTATCTATAAAAAGATATGCTTTCAACTGTTACTGTTTGGGTTTAGATGTGTTTTGTGACTATAAAATTAGTTCAAAGGTGAAACTAAATTATTGCATTAATTTAATAATTTAAAACACAGTCTTTTAAATCACTGTCACTTGCATCACAGTTAGTTATAAGGAAAAGGTAAGGACTATTATATAGTGATAATTATCTACAGAAATATGTGACTGCAAGTGTAAGTAGGCTACAGCTACACCCTCAAATTATCTCAAGACTCTCCCTTCCAATTATCTATCTTTGATCTTTTTTTATCCGCTAAATATTTGTAAACTGTCATCCATGCTTTCATTTCATCCTGCTTAGACTACAACCTTTCCAAACCTGAGCTAGTTCAAATGCTGCAGCAACACCTATTGTTGCATATCTACACTGACCTGTACATTTTAGTATTCATTTAAACAAATGACCAAAATAACCAGCTATGAACAGTTTATTTTTGGGCTGAACAACAGGGAGAAGGTATTTATGAAATGATGGGATCCATACATGAATGTCATACTAGATGGTTGATTGGAGAAGCGCTGTCGATGGATTTTCCTGTAAATTATAGGTCATGTTTTGATTGTGACAAAGGTCTGATAACAAAACGATGTGACTGTGAGAGCGAAGGAGATGAGGGAGATTTTTTTTTGTGAGTACTGGTTTCGTTTTGTTTGTGTCTGGTTGTGTTTAGGTTTTTTTTGTTTTTTGGGTTTTTTTTTTGTTATTTTTGTTTTTTGTTTTCTTTTATATTTGATGTCAGGAATTGTGTTGTTGTTTTTGTCTAGCCATTGTTAACGTTCATGTACATGTTGGTCTTTTTGTTGTGCTGTTAAAAAGCAATAAAAAGTGAGTTACAATAAAAAAAAATTATATATATATATATATATATTATTATTATTTTGGTTGGTCCCTGAATACATCACTGACTTACTAACTCCTTATGAGCCCAAATGCAGCCTGAGATTCTCTAGTAGAGATGTGTTAGAAATGTATCGGTCAGGAGTCAGGGCACTGCGACTGTTGTTGTTATTATTATTATTTCAGCATATTTTAAAAAATGCAACAGAGGAGTTAAAGGTAAACATCCTCATGGCCTTTTGGCTTCATAGTGTGTGACAACAGTGTGGAGTCACTGACACTGACCATAACTCAGTCGTGTGTTGTGTTTTCTGCCAGAGAGGATAAATACATCTCTTGTTCATGTCCTTGTTAACATTACAGTATGTAATGTGCCAGAGGACTCCGAACACAACTCTGAGCTGCGTTTCTAGCTAAGTCGCAGCACAAAAGAAACACACAACTGATTAATAATGAATGCCAACCACCAATTATTAAAACTGTAGGCTCTTACTCACAGTTCAAAATCTGATCCATCTCAGCAGTGTTACCTTTGAAAATGAGAGCGGATCATGATTGGCCAATAGTATAATCATCCTTATACAGAAACATTTGAAAATATTTGGCTCCTGTGCATATAATCTTTTAGTATGCAATTTGAAGCATATTTTTATGTATTGTTTTATTATATTTGAGACATTAATAAATATGTATTTTTTCTAATAAACTTTATTTTGGTGGTGTTACTCGTTAAAAAGAAAATAATGTGCTCATTATTATTATAGTTGTTATTACAGCCCCATTTTCTATCCTTCCCAGTTATCAGCTGAATTGTTTATTCATCTGTGTTTGGCAACAGAGTGTAAAACATTGCCTATTAGCAGCAAAACTGCTGCTAAACACTGTGTGTGCACGCATGAATGTGTGTGTGTGTGTGTGTTTATGTCATTGGTTGTTTATGTGTATAAAGTAGGTTTGTATGTGCACATCTGTTCATCACTATATAAGGGTCTGTGTTTGTGTGGGTGTATGTGTGTGTATTGGTTGTTGATGCGGGAAGCTGTACTTGCACCCTCAGAGTATTTCCACCCATGAGAAATAACCAAAGCCTTTTCCATCTGGCTAAATGTTAGCTCAAGGCATGTGTGTATGTTTGTGTGTGTGTTTGTGTGTGTGTGTGAGTGTGTGCGCTGTGCATTGCTGCACTGCTTATCAAAGCCTGTGCTGGCTCCACTGTTTTGCCACTCTCTCATGACAAATCAGCTTTAAATATTCTCCCTTGTTTTCTAAGTCACGCTCACACAAGCATGGAGGCATGAAAAAGACAAACACACACACACACACCCTGGGGCTGAACACTGCATGCCGAGGGGTGTCAGCTTTGGTCAGCATCGGCTCTCGCCCCACATCTCTCCTCCTCTCTCTCCTTCACTTCCTCTGCTCCCTCCATCCTGCACCATCTTCTCTAATTCTCTCTCCTTCTCTTTCTCACCACGACAGAATCACTAAAGCTACATTTTTTTTTCCTTTTTAGGCTATGCTCATCAGTGACTGATATAGAGTCCCACATTTGGAAATTATTTCACGCATCAAGACCATGCCAAACCTGTGTTAATACATTGAAATTGTCAAAAAAAAGAAAAAAGAATGGTGTGTTCCAACTGCCTCTCTCGCTTTACTCCTCTCTTTCAGATCATCATTTTAGTGCAGCCCCACTTTTGCTGCTGAGAGCAATTAACTTCCATCTTTTTCTTTTATGCAAAGAGACTGCATGATTTTTGCAGTTAGTGTAAAAGTGTGGGGAATTGGGATGCTGGAGTGCAATGGCATGGCGAGGAAGGCAGAATATAGGGGAAATATGACATAGGGACCTTTCAATTATTCTCCACTCTAAGTAAGGCAATGATGGTCAAGAAGGAAAATGCATGTTTAAAGAAAGGTTGAGTGGGTGTGTCCAGTGCATTAGACAAGCCACACAAGCATTCAGCTGAGACTTACATATATGCCAAGGCAGCTGGGGTGTACATATCCATGAATTATAGACAACAGCAAGCCTATATATATATATATATATATATATATATATATATAATTACAGAAAAGAGTACACTACATGTGCATTATGTCCCCTCAGTTGGACACAAGTGAGCTGCTGCATTAGCATGATGACTGCAGAGTGGCGGTCAGGAAAGTGTCATGGGATAACATGATGTGGATATCCGAATTAGGGCAGCAACTAACAATTTTTGTTATGAATAGAATTAATGCTTGGTTTGTAAAATAATGAAAAATTGTATAATTGATCATGCACTTAATGTGACATTTAAACAGCCAATTTTACCACTGGTGAGGATACTTAGAAAAAGCAGCCAATAATAATGCTTACTAATATCCTCACAGTTATGATTAATTGATTATCAAATGTTGCCTTTTCATTTTCTTTCGAACAGCAACAATGGAATAAATTAATGAACTAATTACCGAACTAATGTTTTAGCTATAAAAATAATTATTTTGTAAAGAAACAAAAAACGAGAAATGTATATAATTCCTCTCAAGTCCATCCTTAGATAATATATGATATAAATAGTTATATACATTTTAGAAACTTTTTTCCTGTTGTTTGACACTCATCCATGAATTTAACTTGTATTTGTATAGTATATAAATGTTTGACTCAAACATCTATTTAGAAAAATGTTGGTTGCCTAGCAATGTCACAATACCCACCTAACATCCCAATATTGCTCTTTCTTTTTTTAAGCTTCTGCAAAATGTTGGTGCCTTAAGGATTTCAGTGACAAGACTGTATAGATATTGATGACTCACACTCCTACTGAGAACATCCACAAACATATTCACACACACATGTTGATATTCCCTTACAAGGAACTAACAAGAAAATAAAACCACATTTACAGTAGGGCTGCAAATAACTATTCTTCAAATTGTCTCATTTGTTAGTCCAAGATATTCAATTTACTATTGCATAAGACAAAGAAAAGAAAAGCAAATCCTCACAAAGGACTGGCTGGAAGTGGGGAGTGTTCAAAAACGGACTAAAACAGTTAATTGATTATCAAAATAGTTGCTGATTATTTTCCCTTCGTGGATTAATTGATTAATCAACTGATTGTGGAAGTTCCAATGTGCAGTATACACCCGCAATTTGCTCTTGTTTTATTCCCTCAGTACCTAGCAGACATACATCCATTCATCCACCCATACATTTTTCTCTTTTTTCTTCACCCCTCCTTTTCGTGACGGTAAAAATAAAAGTTAATCATGACCTGGCTCTTGCCACTGTAACCTCCTGCCTCGGGACAATTTTAATACAATCCAAAACACTGTAGGGTGTTCAGGTTTGCTCCATTCCCCGCTCATAGGAGGTATTACACACTCAGTATGTGTGTGTGTGTGTGTGTGTGTGTTGTGGGGGGATGGATATTTTGAGTGTGACTGTCAGCATGTGAGAAAACATGCAAGAGAAGGGGGTATCATGCCATGTGGGCGGTGGAGCAAATACCGATGCTTGAAGGTTGGTTTTGGTCTGTGTGCGTGTGCGTGTGTGTGTGTGTGTGTGTGTGTGTGTGTGTGTGTGTGTGTGTGTGTGTGTGTGTGTGTGTGTGTGTGTGTGTGTGTGTGAGAGCGTGTGTGTGTCTGTCTGTGTCTGTGTGTGTTCCCTCTGAAGCTGACACAAAGGCATGTCCTGTGACACGGACAGGAGAGGTTAGACAAACAGCCACATCATGACCAAAACACTGTTGACTCAGTCTCTTGATAAAGACTGCACACAACACAGACTGGGCATCCTCAAAGAGAGGGGGAGCAGAAAGACAGACAGACAGAAAGAAAAACAGAGAAGGACAAAGTGAAGGTGAGGAAAGGTTGAGAATCAAGAATGAGATAGAGCAGAGAAGGAGGACACTGAGATGGATGAGAGAGAAAGAGGGAGAGGCAGAGATTGAGTGAGGTGGAGAAGGACAGAGGTAAGGAGAGGACAGCGAAAGAAAATAAATATGAAGACAGAACAGATTTTTTTTTCTAAAGTTAGTAGTTGCAGTGGAAAGACAAAGAGGGAAACACTGCCACATATTCTGCTGAGTAAAAAGAACCAGAAAAGTCCACAAAGCCCCACAATACCTCAATACATCAAACACTACACGGACTACACACAAAACAGCATAAGTTAGACTCATAAATAAGCAAGGACGCAAACTGCTTTGTGTGCATATGTAAAGTTATGTGCCCATCTGAGTAACTGTGTCGCTTGTTTTGGTTATGATGTACGCCAATTTGTGCAAATTCATCATTATTATGGTTTTTGTCTTCCATTTCAAAGGCAACAACAAAGTAGAGACACCACTGGAAAAACTGTGATTCACACTGCATTAAAAACATTTCTGGGTCTTTTTATCTGGTCCTTACTTCTTCAGTAGCGCATCTCAATGGTCCTTTTGGGCCTTTGATTAGCATTAGCATCCACTTAGCTTTTATGAGTGCCTCTCAGGCGTCTATGACTCAACACCTGTTGATGAGGGCAAATTGGCCTAATGGGTACAAAGAAGAGGGATGAGCTGCACTCTGCCAAACAGGGATAAAAAAAAAAAATCAGTGTTTAAAAAGATGAACAATATTTTCTATTTTTAGTCCTTTTTAAACCTTGACAGTATCTTTTTACTTACTGCTGTGACTATTTACTTTCAAGGAAGGATGTTGATAGGTGCAATTACTTTCACCTCAGAGAGAATATGCCTCCACTCAGGCATCGTCTTGTTTTGTACACTTTTCTAAATTGGTTCATCAATACATGTTGAAGGTACTGGTTTTACAAGCACACTATACTTTTATATTCTTAGATGTACCTGTAATTAATGTTTTATCGTGGCGACTGTCTCCTACATTTGCTGTGTGATACATAGTGGGATGATGATAGTGTCCATCACAACATCCAACACTCAAAAGTAGAGCAAATTTACAATGCATACTAACTTTTTTGTCTGCATCATCCTCAAATCCAAGTTAAAATTCTGGTGAATGGAAATGGGACACAGCTTTAGTCTTGTTTCTACAAGCTAATCTCTGTATCGCACTAAGCTAACATCTCTACATTCTCCTTGTCTTGTGCCAGTCAACTTAGCATGCCCCCCTCCTCTGCTGTGATATGCTCCTGTTTAACACCTTGGCTAAGCTTGCTGAATAATGCAGAGGGGACTAACACTTGCTGAGTCAGCACTGAGGACAGGTCAGTGGAGACACTGTGGCTGAACGACTCTGGCAGCCTTGACACACAAATGCAGAGGCACACATCAAGCAGATTCATGGGTGCTTTAACATCCACGAGATACCCAAATATATACAGATTCATGGGTGCATGCACACATGAATATGTAAACTGATGACACAAACACACATACAGAAAGAAAGAAAGAAAGAACGGTAACCCTATAGACACATAGACATAGTGGGAAGCCTGTTTGTGCAGGTCAAGACATGGTGATGAAATGCATAATCAATATACATTCAATCATGTTTCATAGTCCACAAATTTGCCTACTTAACAATACAATTGTGCAACGGTGCACAATAGCACACCGATTAGGAACTATATATATATATGTATATATGTATATATTAGTGACTTCTCTGACAATTGTCTGCTTTACTAGGTATGTAGGATATTAAAGGTACTCTGTGGAGTTTTTTGTAAATAAGCTATGTTTAAATTTTTTTTACATCTTGAATAAACAAAGCCTAAGAGTGTTGCCTTCCTTGTAAACATTTTGGAGAGTTGAGTTTTGACTAAGTCTGAAACCTACATTTTATTTTATCCATCTTTGCTAGCTTGCAATCTTCGTCTTCCTTGTCACTGTTGGCGCGCTGCTACATTTCTGGCATGTTGCCAGCAGTCAATCAGCAGAACAGCGTGAAGCCATCAGAGTCAAAACCAGAACAGGTGACCACTTATAATAACCACTAGACTACAGGTTACCTTTGATAGAACCGTACACACATTTTACTTTATGATTAAAAAAGCAATCCACCTGCAATTCATGAATATGTAAATATTTATTTTAAAGATCTCCTCCAGACATGTTTTCAAAACGTAAATAATACTCTGCTTACTCTGATATCTTTTGTTTTACTTTTTAAATTCAAATACTCAAATACTTCTAATACTGTGTCTCCCTCATTGACGCATCCCGAATCTATGAATATGCAAATATTGTTCATTTCAAAAGTTTTACTGCTAGGAAGAAGATGTCTCCTACTGCACTGTTAAGTCAGTGTATGTGCACTGGAAGGTTCAAGTTTCAACATTACCCTTGTGTAAATTGCATGATGGATCACAGCTGGGACTGAAATTGTTGTGATGTCACAAATCATGCTCAAAAGTATAGGCGTTAAACTCAGTTTTTAAATCAGATGAATGTGAAAACATGCTTCAAGTGTTAAACTGTACATACATCATTCTGTACAGTGAAGCTCAGATATCCAGCTAAAGCAATAAGAAGAAAATATATTTTTGATCAAATGCAAAACGCTGTTTACAGATTCTGAAATATTCAAAATAAATGATGCACCAAGAGCTAATTCCTAGAAATATACTAATAATATATAATACGAATAATAATATAACAAAAAAGACAGGAAGTGAACTTGTAGTGAGTTTTGTGTAAATTTACATCCACGTTATCTCTCTGTTACATATCTGTATGTATACTGCATCTGAGTTTGGAGTGATCACTGTTCCTGCAAATCAAACACACAGAATATTCTGTTTAGTATAACTGCATGTTTGGATTAAGGGCTGGGACTTTGTTATACTTGTCACATATCCAGAAATGCCAAGGGATTCATCTTTAGATATTTCTAACATCTGTCATTCAAACGGCAAATGTCAGAATACAGCTAAGACGCCATCACCATATGCATTTTATAGATTTCTTGAACTGCTTGTCAGAGTTTGTGTGTACATTTAAGTGACTTTGTGTCTGTTTCAACATTAAGGGCTGATGTGATACTGTGTGTGTGTTTGTGTGTGTGCTGTGTAAGACAGTACGCTTTGTGTGTATGGTGCGTGTATGTGTGTTTGTAAAGCTTGTTAGAGTAGCAGTTGGGTCCTGCTGACAGCTACTGCAGCTGAACAGCGGGGCTGACGAGGACAATCAATTAGCCCTGCATCGCAAGCACACACACACACACACACACACACACACACACACACACACACACACACACACACACACACACACACACACACACACACACACACACACACACACACACACACACACACAAACTCACACACACACACACACACACACACACACAGTATATGCAGTCATAGATAAGGATATTAAATGTAATAACATAGGCACACAATTTCATGTTTATATTTCCATGTTTTGAAGATTTACAAAAAATAACTTCAGGAGAAAATTGGGTGAAACTTGTTGGCTGTGTGTGTGTTTGTGTGTGTGTGTGTGTGTGTGTGTGTATGTGTGTGTGTGTGTGTGTCTGTGTCTGTGTCTGTGTGTGTGTGTGTGTGTGTGTGTGTGTGTGTGTGTGTGTGTGTGTGTGTGTGTGTGTGTGTGTGTGTGTGTGTGTGTGTTAGCTAAGCCCCAGCTGGGGTAGCACAAGTTTATCAAATATCAGCCTTGATCCCTCTAAGGGCTGTTTGGACGATGTTTGCTAGATGTACTGTATATTTGTGTGTGTTTGCTCTGAGGGCTGTGTGTGTGATGCTGAGCAGAAGCTGATGTTTTGACAGGCGTCCTGCTCTCAGTCTGTCTGCCTCACATCAGCTCTGTGTGTGTGTGCACTTGTGTATGCTTATGAGTGTTTGCGTGTCAGGAATCCTGCGCCCAAGTGCAGCATTGCCTCCATATGTGTGTTTGTGTGTGTGTGTCTGTGTGTGTGTGTGTGGTCAGAGAGCAGGGTTAAGCAGTGGTCTGACTGTCAGTGTGTATCTGACCTTCCATCTACCACTGGGATCACTTATCCTGCTGCAGGCTCCACAGTAGCACATAACACCATCCTCCTGCCACCCTTCCCCTTTTTTTCTCTCTCTATCTGCTGCTTCTTTTTCTGCCTGTTAACTTTTCTTTCTGCATCTCTTATTTTTTCCTCTCTAAAATTCCTCTAACAATGCATTCTCCCTTTCTTCTTCTGCGTTCCTATCCGTATCCCCTATCCCTGTTTTCTCCCTCTCTTTGTATTTGTATTCTCTACTTCTCTTTTTCTCTCACTCTGCACTCGCGGCTCTCCCGTCCTCACTCTCTGCTGCTCAGATACCAAATTCAGAGAGAGTTAACGATGAAATGAAAACAGGAGAGGGAAGGCTAATGAAGACAAGAAGAGACAGAGAAGAGGGAGGAGAGAGATGGCAGGAGTAATGCTGAGATATACAAATAGAGAATCACAGAAAGAGGGGGAAATATGGGGAGAAATGCTGACAGTTGGAGAGAGGAAGATAAAAGTGTTTGACAGCGGAGAAAAAAAAAAGAATCTTTTTCATTTGTGTCAGAGCACCATTGTCAGAGTAACAAAGACATAGCTCTCACAGTGCACCAGAGGATTTGTCAAACTCTTCCTCTCTCAGACGCGCACACACATGCACACATACACAGAAACACACACGCACACACTCACACACACACACAAAACACACAACATAAATACACAGAGTGTTTATCTCTTTCCTTCAGCAGGGACGAATCTCCTGGGGTGAGAACAGCTCCAGCTCTCATTTTTCTGCAGTGTCACTTCTGACATTTGTAATGTTCTCACCCTCACTTAGCCTAGGTTGCAAAAACCCAATGGTATCACACAATTTTTTCGGTCTCCATGTCTTGTATGTTAAAGTTTCAGCAAGTATTCTTGTTGAGCAAACCTTTACTGTATACTTTCTCTACTGTTTCACAGAGGTTTCACTCTATAAAAATGGGGCCGACAAATACTCAACATCTGACACAGTTAGTTAATTTAGCAGCCACTAAAGACTGTAGATTGGGAGCAATTTCAAAGCGGCAGGAGCAGGTTAAGCTGGCTCAGGTTAAATACTGACAATTCCTGACATCACATGCACAGTAGGACGAAAAACCGGTGATAGTACCCCAAAGTAACCACTGATGTCTAGACCACTATATTTAGAATAAGAAAGGTAAGGTAAAGGTACTTTATTTTATCACACATACTGTACAGTTCACGTAGCAAATTGATACATTTTTGTTACCACAATGAGGATTGTCTCTTCACCTCTGGAATTAGGTTCACACATGTCTCCTTTGCTTTTGTATGCAAACTTTGCCAACAGCTTAATACATATCAGCTGACTTTTCATTATTATCCAACTTAAACCCAAATAAATGCCAAAGAGCTTCAGAGATCCTTTTAATTTCCCACAACAATCCCCTCAGAGAGCCTGTTTCAATGCAACACCTTGCCTAAGGGGATATTAATGTAATTAACACACCAGCTGCAACTGCAGTGACATTGTTATACACCAGAGTTATCCCTGTACAGGAAAGTTATATTTTGAGCTGCTTTGCTTTGTAATTTGTGACCAGCTTGTGTGTTTGTGGTTTGAGCCATGAGTCACTGTTCCAAGTTAACTACTTAAAAAAAAGAAAAAATTGAATCATCCATTGTAGACCACCAAAGAACATCACTGCACTTACTTTTCTATCCCCCTCATGTCCTCAAGACACACCCAAACAAACACCATCCGCTTCACTGTCTGTCTTTATATCTCTAACACACTTACACAAATGGATCAGCAGTCACATTAGCTATGTTTGTCAAGGACTGAGACTGAGTGAATGCTGCGAGAGAGGCTCAATAAGCAGCTAAACTTCATTGTTTTTTAACTGGCACACTCTATTTTCTTCCTCTTATTATCTGTCATTCTTATGCATCCATTGTTCTCTCATTTAAGGTTGCTGTGTGTTCTCAAACTCCTCCTCCACCTCATCAAACTTTGTCTCATCCAGTCCTTCCTTGCTCCTCTTATCCCTCGATCTCTTGTTCTTTCATTTTCACTGCATATTCGGCACACTCCCTCACACTTCTATATCTTTTTTTATGATGCAACGCACTCACTATCCCTCTTTTCCTACTTTTGCTGTGTTTTCATATCTATGATTCTCATTTGTCTCTGTCTTATTTCGTCCCTCTCTCTTCACTCTCTTCCTCGTGCTTTCTTTCACATGCTTGTCAGCTATTTTTGCCCTTTCTCCCTCTTCCTTTCCTTCAGGTTCTTTGTCTTTGCTTCACCCTGCTCAACCTCTCATCTACCTTTCAATTATAACTTTGCACTTGTTTTTTTTAACTCCTTCCCCAGTCATGTTCATTAATTCCCCTTTTCCCCCCTCTCTTCCCAGGTCTCCACTATCCTCTGCCAAAACTTTTAATTTCATTCCTCACCGTCTTTATTCTCTTCATCTTCTTCATTTCATCTTCTCTTTAATCCACTGGCCTAATCACCTTCTTCATTACTCCTTGCATCTCTCTTATACTGTCTCTCTTTCCATGCAAAATCCACCTCCTTCTTTCTCGCTGTCTTTTTTTCCTGCTTCTTTTTTGCATCCACTGTCACTCAGATGGCTCAGCTACAAGACTACACCCTACAAGGACTAAACTTCTGTCTCCCTCTCCCCTTCTTTCTCACTTCAACCTGCTCTCTAATTCTCCTCTACTATGTCCCGAGCTCAGCCCCACATTTTAAGAAAGTTGAATTGGCTTGTAAATTGAGTTCTTATAGCCAAAGGAATGCAATACACATCAGTAGAGAAATGATTCTGCACAACTAACAACAAATTTGCATTAACAGCTAACTGGAAGAGCTGTCAGTAAAAGTGAGCCAATGTTACATTTGCTTAACAGCAGCCATAAGTGGCAATTATGGGATAATGCTAATTGCTTAGACATAGTGTAATAGTAATTAAAGTACTTAAACAGTAATAACAGAGTCGGTGATTTGACACAGTGATGTCAGTTACACATGGGCAATATTTATCTAACATTCACTAATGTAAGCTAGTATTAGTCACCATGTGCCACTGACATACATACTAAGTGAGGCTGTAGCAGCTAATTCCCTCAGTATATTGAATTGAGCAAGGGTTGGTTTAAAAGTCACATAGTCTCACTTTAAATGAGGAATTTAAAAAGTCTGACACTATGGGGTCCCCTCTCAGACAACTCCATCTCAGTTAGTGGGCTACCATTTGAACCCTGTTTTCTACCCTACATGTATTTGCATGTTTGGCAATGCTCCCTATTTCTATAATACCTATGTTTATATCATAGACTGTATATAAGAAATGGACGTAACATCCGTGACGTCACCCATTGGTTTGTGGAGTGCTGCTCGGAAGCCAATAGTTTAGGATCTGTGCAGTAGGGATGTCCCGATCCGATATTTGGATCGGATCGGCCGCCGATATTAGCAAATAATGCATATCAATATCGGATCGGCCTGCACGGGAAAATCCCGATCCGGACTCCCGATCCAGTTTGTTTTCAAAACTCCGGTCCGTGTTTTCCAGCGCACCGATGTAGGTAATCCATTCCAGTTTTTTTCAGCTTTTCCCCCCAAATCCGGTCCGCGTTTTTCAGCACACCTAGCAACCTGTCCAGCATCCCACTATTTATTTTCTACTCAGCTTTTTTGTGTGTTTTGCTTTTTTAATACAGTTTACAATATTGTTTGCACTGATGGCTTTTTAAGCCTTGGTTTACACTCTTGTTGTTCAAGAGCAGAGCACTGATGCCAATTCAGTTTGTGTGGTTAATTGACTATTTATTATTTTGTCTATTTTGTGTTTATTTAACCCTGTTAAGAATAAACAGGTCAGCTTCTCATTACCAACCATTGTGGATTATTCAAACTAACCTAATTAAAATGGCTAATTGTTCTTAAGAGTAAAACCCTTTTCAACATGAGTATAACAACAAAATAAGTAAATATCTTTAATCTTTAATACATGCTTGGATCGGCCTGTATCGGTATCGGCCGATGCTAGAAGCTACAATATCGGTATCGGATCGGAAGTGCAAAAAGCTGGATCGGGACGTCCCTACTCTGCAGCGCCATCTTGAACATTTCCGGTGCATGCCGGAAAAAATAAAAGCATGGATTCTAATTATATGGGCATCAGGAGGAGCAAGAGGCGCGCTCCTGAACCTGTGAACCAATCAACTTGTCAATCACGACGTAGCCACGCCCCAATGCATACCCTGCTTTATCGTCAGATATAAAATCAGGGAGGCCAAAATTTCACAAATGAACATCATACTGCATTGAAGAAGGCTTTAAACTAGCGATTGAGACCATAAACACATTTTGAAAACGTTTACTGAGGTTAGAAATCAAGTGAGAAGTTGGTGAATTCTCCATTGACTTGTATAGAGACGGAAGTCCTTTTGACACCAAAACGGCCGCCCCCTGGTGGCCTTTTGATAAAATGCAGTTTTAAGTTACTTCCGCATTGGCCTCATTTCAGAGGACCGGAACTCCCCGCCTGGTTTATATACATACAACTATCACTGGCCTACTTTGACACTGAAGAAAACTTACAAAAGTGATGATTTTCAGGCAAATTTTGGAGTAATAAGGACTGTTATTGGATTTTTTGGTCATTTTGGACATCAGAAATAATAATATCCCCAGAAAGTTTAAGTAACACAGTGTATCATTTTAGATTCGACTGACTTTGAAAGGGAGTACACATTTTGATACAAATTGCAGCTATTGGTCAGTGAGGGTTTTTAAGTACCTTTTTCACCTTCATGGTTTGTATGTTGTAAGCCACTGCTGCATCTCCAGTGGCTGACCTTGTTTCTAAGTGGCAAACTACAATAACTTACAACCTGCTGGTTTTAAAAACACCAGCATGCTCACTTCTCTTTCACCTCAGGTAGTATATTTGTCTCACATCTCTTTTTTCCAAGCCACCCCTTCAACTCTTACAAGCCCTCCTGGCCAGGCTCTCCTCACAGTTTGGAAAACTCTTTAAATCTTATTCTTCACTAATTGGACTCTTTTCTGTAAGGACATGTGTTAATGTTGCGCTGTTAATTACTAACAACATCTCATGCTCAAATCTAACAAATCTCTGGGAGTATTCTCCTTTTGCTACATTGTCAACTCTGCATTATAATTGGATTCATTTTAATAAGGGATAACAAATGATGATGGTTGTTACCTGGATTCCTGTCATCAGTGTGTCTCATGAAATAATTAAATGTGTCTCTGTTTAAGGATATTATGTGTATTGTGATAATAATGAGGAATTCATTCTTTTTTTTTTAGACAATCACATTTGGGGCAAGAGGTGATGAAGCTGGATTATATTTCTGCTTCACTGAGAATCCAAAATGACTGTAGCTCCTAAAATGAGAAGTCAGTTTTGTCTGTAGCCTTCCTCGGTGGCCAAGCTATATTGACTATAATGATGAACTTTTTTGTTGTTGTTTTTTTGGTTGTTTTTTTATGTTTGCTTGAGTTTTGATCAGATACTAAGATCATATAAACTGCTGATGTTTGGCACTAATACTCAGTCCTGATCTCCCTCTCTAAAAAAAACATGTATCTTTTACCCCCTCTATTCCTCTATCAGTCCTGCTTTCTTCCATCTCCTCTTTTCTACTCTGTCCATTTGGCTTGCTGTTAGTCTTACTATCTCTCTTTTGAAGCTGATGGGGCAGAAAAGTGAAGGGACAGGTCTTTTAACTCGGCATATCTCTCTCTACACACCTTTTCCCTCTCCTCCACCTCCGTGCCCTCTGACTCTTCTAAGCTCCCCTTCTAAACTGTCACTTCTCTGCTGCCCTCACTTCCTCCTAAAATCTGCTACACCTATAGCTCCACCACTCTTTTTCCAAGACATCATTGCACTTTTCGCTTCTCTCCTGCAGCACGCACACACACACACACACACACACACACACACACACACACACACACACACACACACACACACACACACACACACACACACACACACACACACACACACACACACACACACACACACACTCACACTCCTCTCCTGTCAGACTGTCCAAGTGGTCACCACCCTATATTCTCTGTGCAGGGGAGGAAAGGACTGTCTGCCAAACATGTAGGGGTGGGGTAGCTTTGGCTCATACAATTTGTGCATAAAACGTTTGTGTGTGTGTGTGTGGTGTGTGTGTGTGTGTGTGTGTGTGTGTGTGTGTGTGTGTGTGTGTGTGTGTGTGTGTGTGAGTGAGTGTGCGTTTGAGATGACAAGTGTTTATTGGGGGATTCCCTTGAAAGGGAGATCCTGTAATTGTGTTTGCGTGCGCGTGTGTGTCGGCCTGGGTGGGCGGGTGTGGAGTAGTTTAATGTCGGGTGTCCTGTGAGTGACTCATGAATTCCAATAACATCAGTGACACTACTCCCCGCTCTCACCCTTGTGTTTAATTTGGTGACACAAAAACATTTGGAACCAATTTGCATCTTGTTTTAGATGAATCCATCAGAGGTAAAAATGAGCAGAGTTTGATATGGCAAGATGGGGTGATCAGGTTCATGGCTGTTCTCACGCCAAGTGCAATTCTATCTTTTCCTGCATCTAAAAGCACATAGAGAATATATTGAGGACGATTCATTTTTAATTATCTTACTACGTCAGGTTTAGATCATGTTCATTTTGGACTAGTGTATGATTCAATCAAAAGCTCCAGAGCAACAACTAAATGGACCTTGAGATGAGATAATTTTGCTGTTTCCATGGTCAGGAATTCACTTCACAATCTTTAAGCCAAAGTGAAGTATGAAGTCTTCGCATAAATTCACAGATTCAAACGTCCCAGATCAATAACTCATAAGTGAAACGCAACAACGCCTCTTTCATACAATAATATGTCTGACAAGGAGCTGCATCAGTGTCTATGTAAAGCCAGCTGTGAGACGAATGTGCACCATCTAAAAAGTGCAACACCAAAAAGAGATAATGCAAAAATATTCAGTAACTTAACTCTTATGCAACACTTAGTTTGGAACAATGTACTTTTTAATAATTTAATTTTGGGTGTTGTTAATTCAATAACACCCAAAGATCACATTGATAATGAAAATATATTTCATATATATGAAATATATTCCCCCCCCTATAGTTCTGTAATGTCATATATAGGCTACTGTCTTTGCAAAGTTTATGACGTTTTGTGACTTTTCTTCTGTTATGTGTGACTAATTGTACATTTCAGTTATTCTTATTTATATTTATTTTTAATGTATTATTTAATTTATTTTTTAATGAATTAAAATAATTATTCTGATTATTTCATTATTATTATCTGGTTTTTGCCTTTTCTTTAGTTTAATACAGACTGTGCCATTTGCATTGCTGTATATAGTGCTGTATGTATACTGTGCATCTGTGCCATTTTTCCATATATGTGTGTCAATCTTTTTCTTTAATGGGCGTTAAAATGGGAAATTACACAGGTTAACTAAATGTATTGTCCTTGTGCAAGTTCCTCCGTTTTGTATGAGTGTTTGAGTGTGCCAGTACACCACATTATATTTGCTCAGAGAGCCGACAGGGTGAAATAGCTTTTGATTAAAAAGAGCTGAAACAGATGGGGGCAGATGGGAAGATAAAGACAGAAATGAGAAAGGGAGAGATTGAAAGAGGGGGATCTACAGAGATGGAGTGATATGTGGTGAGGCACGGACTGATAAGACAGACTGAGAGCGGAAGGCAACAGATAAGCAAAAGCATTGAAAGAACGAAGAGGAAGAATCAAAAAGATGTTCAGAAGCCTTATAAAACATGTTTAGGAGTCTTTGGCTAATTAAAGGGGACTTTAATGCTTTTTGTGATTCTCTGTTATTTTCTATACTGTTATGATGTCAGATGTGATTGAGAAGTTTTGAGAAAAAGAAGTGAAATCCAACTACTACCATTTTTTTTACATCGCCTGCCAAGACGCAACTTCCAGAACCTAACTGGAATTTTTACTTAATTTTTACTGTAAATCATACAAAGATGTTAGTGTGGAGCCCCAGAATATAAATGACATGTCCCCCTTTGAGTTCACATGACACAAGCGCTGTACGTTTGAGTCTGTACATAAGTTAAAATGTGTCCTTACGTGTACTTTCACATGAGTATTCTCATTGCATAATGTTAGTTAATCTTAAAGTCAACAAGGTAGAAAAAGATAACAATGCACTTAAAGTTCCAGAGTATTCCATATCTTTCCTCATGCTCACAAAGTTGTGCAACACCTACTCTGGACCTAACTGTGTACAGTATGAGTGTGTTCATTACTAAACCGGTGATTATAAACCACTGTGACAGAACACATCAGTATGTATTCATTGTGATGCACCTTGAAAAATAAACAGTAAAAGGAAAAACATATTATACATGGATGAAAAGAGTCTAAATAGACAGTTTTGGCTCTCAAAGTGGGGTTGATCGCTATATTTTCTCGCAGTTTTCCACAAATGCTGGCTGATGGCTGGATGGTTGGATATTAAAACATTTGCAGCTGGCAACATTCTTACTGTTCTTTTTTTCCATAACTTGGTGCCTTGCATCCAATTGAGCAGAACTTACGTCATGAAAATAAAGCCAAATTGTCACTCATCTCTCGTTGTTTTGATGTGTTTGGATCAGACATGTGACCAAATTTTTTAAATTTCAAACGTGAAACAATAAACATTTCTTTTTTTACTATATTAATAAGCCCCCTTCCTACTGTAATATAAAACGTTATTAATAAACAGGCAATCTAAAGAAAAACACTAGCAGTTGGATTGTGGCCACATGAACATGATATTTTAGTGGAAAATAGGATAATAGTTTACCCCAAGATAACAGCCGAGTCCTTGTGTCTGTCTGTGCTTGTGTCTGGGTAACAGTGGCAATGTCTGACTATTGTATGCATGTTTCTGACTGTGCCTGTGTGCACATATTTTCTTGCCTGCAGGGGCTTCTTGCACATATATATACACACCTACTTAAAATAGGTTTTATCCTTTCTGGGTCATCAGGTCTTTTCAGTAGACATACTAAGTTGCTCAGAACAAAAAGGCCAAATAGTACTTATTTTGGTCTGCGTGTTTACAAGTGTGTTTTCTTTTCTGCAAATACACACTGTCTCTCTGTCTCAGCCCCCCTAACCACTTTTAATGCACACACACAAAGACACATTTCAGTGGCAAAATGCTGAAAAAACCAAGAGAAAAAAAAAACCTTGGGGGGAATTCCTGGAAGTGAGCTATGAGATTCTGTCAGAACACTCAGACACACATAAGAGTGCACACATGGGCACGTTCACAATGGTAAATGGATGAGTGAAAGCTACATAGTTCCTATCAGCTCTAAGTTCACTCCTGGACATGGAAACACATCTAATCAGCAGCAGTCAATCAAACAACAGAACTGAACTCCACACAAGCTGACTATAAATGCATAAATACAGAGACACACACATACACATGAAAAGATAACTTCTTGGCACAGTGTCTTACTGAAAGACTGTATGCAGAGGATTAAAGAGCTAGTATAAGAATGTGCAGCATCTAACCACCACTCTGTCTCAATAGAAGCTATCATAGTGCCTCAGTCTTTGTGCTACAAAAGATCATCAAGATATTATCAGAGCATAAAGATGACTTGACAACTGTGTCAGGAGGATTTTCAATGAATGGCTGCCACAGTCCAGATGAATGACAGTGCTTAAAAAAAAGTTATCTCATCTCACTCCTGTGATAGAAATGATTGAAACTGAAATTCTGACCCTATCTATCTATCTATCTATCTATCTATCTATCTATCTATCTATCTATCTATCTATCTATCTATCTATCTATCTATCTATCTATCTATCTATCTATCTATCTACATGCATACAAACATACATATACATATGTATATCAATCAATCGATCAATCATAATCATAATCATATTTATAAAGTTTAACTCTTTAATTTGCCATAATGATGTAGCATGTTTTCAAGCTATTGTCTCAGCAATGTTAGTCGCCGTTCCATCACTGAAAGCACAGAACTGATCAGGACCTGACAACATAATCACAGAATTCCCAAATGTTGTAGTAATTGACCAGATGACAGCTCAGGGTTATGTGCAACAGTGAGACATTTTCCAAATAAACAATACTAATAATAATAATTTATAAAGTATCTGTGCACGAAAACTTAAAATAATAAGATATTTGTTAAAGTGCTATTGGAAGTTTTGAAAAGAGGATCGCTCCAGTGCTGCAACTTGGGAGTGGTGGGCCTTGTCTTTATTAAATAAATAATAAAGTCAAGTGAATTATTTTAATCAGAATCTGGAAATGTGTAATAAATAAGGTGTCTAAAAAATATTGTGAAATTGTTGAATTGCAATTGTGTCCAGAGTGTATTTTTTATGCATGAAAAGCAGATTAAAACAGAACTAAACGTTTCTTAATAGAATAAGAACTAAGACCAAATAAAGTACAGTTTTTAATCTATAAGGAATCTTAGTAACATAGTCTTAAAAACAGCTCCAGATGAGAATTTCTGCAAAGATATGATGCAGATTTGAAAGATTGTTTTTTAAAGTATCGGTTGAAAAATGTAATAATAACTCCCACTTCTGAAGTATTGTGAATGCATGATGTAATTTTTCACTGAATCTTTCCTCCCTCAAACCTTTCTTCCTCACATTCAGTGAGACTTGCTCCTATTTTGAACCTTGACCAAATGCAGTTAGTGCAGCTGTTGTCTTTTAACAGTATCAACTTTTATTTTTGTCCTCAAGCTGCTTTTGTCTCCTGCTTGCTTGCCTTGTGTCATACAGTAGTACTGTACAGACACACCACAGCTGTCACTCTGTGTGGTGGTATGATATTTTACGTCATTTATATACACACATGTGATCGGACAAGACTCAGCAACTGGTCTGCATCTGACAGATTACTATTTATCAGGCAAATATAAGATACATATCTGTTAAATCTCTCAGCTTAAAGTAATAAACCAGTGTGAGAAATGTGAGGTGTTGTGATTGGGATTACACATGCATGCATATGCTTTATCCACTAAATAGTGAATACTTTTCATGAAAGAAAGTTTTTTTTCAAGTGCATGACAGAGATAACTAGATAACTGAATCCAGAGGTCATGGAAATGTAGGTTATACTTAATGTGTAACACACTCATAGTCATGACCACCTCTCTGTGTTATTCTTTTTTTATAAACACATATACACACACACACACACACACACACACACACACACACACACACACACAGACACACACACACACACACACACACACACACACACACACACACACACACACACACACAGAGGAGTGAGAAATGAAACAGGCCTCGGGGGCAGTCATCCAAGTTAGAACCTAATACAGTGGTATTTTAATGTTTCACTGCCAAAAGCAACCCTGCAGGTGTGCCTCTGTGTGCCTCTGTGTGTCAATGTGTGTGTAGACGTGTGTGTGTGTGTGTGTGTGTGTGTGTGTGTGTGTGTGTGTGTGTGTGTGTGTGTGTGTGTAATCGTACTGTAGCACTGTGACTTTAGCCTCAGGGCCAAGTGAAAAGTAAGCATGGCACCTGCAGGAAGTTAGATAGGTAAGAAGCTCAGATAATCTGAAAACTTTAGCGTCAATGAGACGCACACAACATAAGGCTGTCAGAAGTTCCACTATCTGATTTCTAACACCAAGCTGACTGAGACATACTTGCTTTGTTTCATGGTAAGTTTTCAACATCAGAAAAAGAGGAATAGGGCACCTTGTCATTTTACATATGTCTTACTTTGTATTTCTTCACGAGTTCCTTTGCACTCTCTATACATCAACAACTTGTACCTTCCTTGTCTCTGCAGTCTTGCATCATCCCAAATTATTACAGCTGTAAAATTACAATAAAAAGGGTAAAAAATGTCCTATGAAAAAGCCACAGCCTCATCTAAACCTTTAAGTTGCTATAGACCTGCAGCTTCAAGTCTCACAGCACTGTAACATGTAATGTCAGTACTAAGCGTTACAGTTTCAGCAGTAAGTGAATGGAAACAGAGGAATGAAAGAATAACTCACCGTCTCTTCTGATGTTGCCCCTCAAGACTTTGGCAGTAGAGACCTGAGCCCTCGCGACTCCGGTTATAACCAAAACTAAAACCATCCACATAAGGAGAACCAAAGGTCCGCTCATAGTGACAATAAACTCCAACACTGTTTCTTAAATGAAATACCCTCTCCACACCTTCCAGTGACTTAAAACAATTTTTTTTCTCTCTCTTTAAAATACCCCGTGACACAGAAAATCAAAAAGAGCTTTCTATTCTGCAACTTCTAGCTTTCATTCTGTCTCTCTTCTGACCGCAAATGAGAGTCACTTGTTGACTCCTTTCCAAAGCTTGGCGCACGCGATGTCCCGTCTTGTGCCAAAGTGCCCAAATATCCAAACAGCGCTTTCAAACACCGAAAGCAAAACTCCAAGACAACTAAGTGCAAGAGGATAATATAGCTCTGTTCACGGTCAGACGTGAGATTAGGCGCCGACCTTCTTATCGCTGTGAGGCAGAGGAATTATGCGCAGAAATATGAGAAATACCCTGAATAGTTCACAGTCTATCTGACGAGTCTCAGTCGGCGCGTCAAACTTCACCAACTGAGCAGTGTGTGTGTGTGTGTGTGTGTGTGTGTGTGTGTGTGTGTGTGTGTGTGTGTGTGTGCGTGCGTGCGTGCATGTGTGTGTGTGTGTGCGTGCGTTCGGGACGATGGGGCGGAAGGTCAGACAGGGAGAAATACGTTTTGCCACTTCAATAGTAAAAAATAATATAAAATGATATCTATATCTGTATATCTGTCAACAAATATTGAAACAAAGGGGGGGGGGGGGGGGGGGGGAATCAGTTTTTCTATCATTTAACTACTTTATGTTGGAGTTGGCACACTGCCTCCCTCAAAGTGCAACGAGGAAATGTGCCAAAGAGAGAACATTTTTTATAGGAAACTCTCCAAGCACAGGATGGGACACCACAGCCAGACACATGAGAGGAAACATACTAAGAGCTACCTCAAGGGGAGGGGAAGTCTCTTGAGTTATCTCTTGAGTGGTGGGCATTACACACACAGCTCAGGAAACAGCTGAAATGAAGTCAGATAGAGGGGAGGCCCTAACATAGCATTTATGAGTATGTCGTGTGTAGGAGTCATTGCTTGCTGGAGAATATAGTTTGTCCTGCAGTAGGCATATATGTACAGTAATGTGGGTATTATATAAATTATTTCAGAATTTTATGGACTATAGGCTCGTCTTTGAGTCTGTTCCATCAGACAATCTCCTTCAGATCACTCAGTGTAAGATAAGATCGCCTAACTCGTTCAACAGAACACAGATGACATGATTACACTTGTTGAGGAGTCTAATAAGCACATCCTTTTAATGTTCTGCCAGGAATAATTCAATATGCAGGTTAGTGTGTAAGCCAAAGGTAGACCATATCTACAGTGGTCCCTACGGACAACACACATACAAAAGTAAAAGCACAAATATCATAACACACATGCTCATGCTTACAAGGGGCAACTGCAACAAGGCATTATGATTAAAGTCAGTTTCATAAGTAAATGTTAGTGTGATTTATCCACCAATGTAAAATGTTGTTATTACATGAAGTACTTTCAATAAGTTTATAAGTGTGTTTCTGACCAAGCTGATTCCCATTAAGGCACACTCATAAGCTAGTCTTATTCATCACCCTGTTTTAGTTTGTTTTTGTCACTTTATCACTCATTGTCAGCATCTCTCCCCCACTTTCATCCTCGCAGCCCATGTGTATGCATGCCATCACATCCAATTTTAGAGTTATTTAGTCTTTATTCTGTGAACTTGCCAACTTAGGGGTTCTGCTGACTCAGCACAACCCTTCCTATTACCCAGCAATTGGCTAATGAGTAATGCAGCACCTTTAAAACTTAGAACCACTTAGGGAATGATATAGGTTATTAATAGAGAGAGAAAATTAATTAAAATTAAAAGCTATTAGGCTACCCTGCAGAGCTTCAAAGGCATATGCACCCAGGGACTGAATTTGTAAGTACACATAAAGATCGCTGGCAGGCACAGATGTATCATGCACCATGCATGCTTATGCACACACATGCACAAACGCAAGCACACAAAGATACATCATTATTGTTTTTTACCACACTGAAACTGCAACCTGCCAGAGTTGTTATAGGGAGAATTTCTGTACCTCAGCATAGACCAACCATTTGCTGGTCATTGTGAAGATCAAATACTGTACTAATTCCAACTGTAATGATGTTCAGTAATGCTTAAACATTGAGTCAGAGAATGGGTATTCAGTAAATTAGCATAAACAGCTGCCATTTACTTAGAAAGTGCTGTAGTGTCAGTAGCAGATATACTCAATCTTTCTCTTACTGTACTGGTCACTCCCTCTTTCCCTGTGTATGTGTCTACAGCATGTGTCTGCTTGAATGATTTGGCATTTTGCCTTGTCTTGCCTGAAGCAGCATCACAGTAACATGGGCATATTGTAGAGTAACCTTAATGTCAAATGTGTGTTTGTGTGTATGGGGGCGGCAGGCTTCCCTTGATGCACATAAATCAACCACTACATTAAAATGTGATGGTTTGATCTCCATCACTGATAGACAAGTCGTAATTCCTGAAGTTCGCTTGAGCAAAGCTCTGAACAGTCAGTCTGGAGCAAGGACACCTGAGAAGCCTGAATATTCCAAACATGATTTTATATGAAGTGGTCGATATTGCTGTCTCAATAAAAACAGCATCATCAGTCGTTTCAGCAAATTGAAACGACAAAGCTCTCTAGTGGTCCTGTAGGAATTTCATCTCTTACCCATTGGAGCAAAGGAGGAAGTCAGGTGACATTATTAATCAGCAGAAGGAGAGGAGGACTTTCACATTAGACTTTTCCTTTTTCTGTTGCGTTCATACAGTTATTGATTGTCACACTCATTCCCTAACTTTAAGCATGTGATTATTATTGTAACCAATAACATTGAAGGTGCCCAAACCTCAAATGCCCTCACTCAAATAGGGATCTTTAAATCTAACCATGCTCTTTCCCTAACCTTGAGCAAGTTGTTTTTGTGCCTAAACGTAACCAAATCTCAACCACATAAAATATTCTATAATTTCAACAGTGATTTGTAACAGTTTCAGATGGCACAACAAAGGTAACACTTTACAATAAGGTACACAGAATTGTGAGTAGTTACCAGGGAGGAAATGAGGAATGAATGAGGAACTAACTGCTAGTAAACCATTAGTTAACCAGCAATTCATGAGTAACTGCAGATCAAATTTTTTAGAGCAGCTAGCCATTAACATCGGGGCCTAAAGGTTAGAGAAGTGAGCTTGTGACCGAAGGGGTTGCTGATTCAATCCCCCAGACCGGCAGTATAAATCTGGGTTGGGAAAGTGAAAAGGCAGCTCTTGCCCCTCCCTCATTACCACAACTGAGGTGCCCTTGAGCAAGGGCCTAAACCCCACCTGGTCCAGCAGAGCTGTTCAGTGGCTGGCAGATCAGACTGTGGTTGTACTGGGCAGTTTCCAGGTGTGAATGTGTAACTGTGTGAATGTGATCAGAGTGTTCCTGGAAAATAGAGCATTGCTCTCAGCGAATTTCCCCTGAATAAATAAAGATTGGTATTAATGCGCCACTGTTGCTTGGCAACCATTTGCTGTCTTCGGGAACTTTTTGTAAAAACTGGTAAATGAGACGCACCTTTGATGTGATTTTATACATATATATTATATAAAATGCAGAGAGAGGTTTGGTTATAGGTCTGTAAAAGGACGTCTACAATAAGAGCAATAACTATAACTATAAAGATAACAATGTGAGGATCCATACTAATACTTCTACTACTACTACTACTACTAATATTAGCAATTATTATTATTATTATTATTGTTGTTGTTATTATTATTGTATGTAATACACACATTTTTCAGTGCTGCAATTTCCTTAGCTCAGAGCTTGATTATATGTTTGCATGTTGTTGTGCAAACATTAATTCTGATTCTGTTTTACTGTAATTTAAAATTTCACTTATTACTTTCCTCACCATATGCACATTAGCAAATGGGTCCAGAATTTCAGCAGCCAGTATTATTCATTTTCAGTCAAAACCTGATTGAGCTTAGGTTAGATACATCATACAATTTCCAGTAGAATTTACAGACCTAGCCATGGCCAAAATTAGGCTGAGAGCAAGTGTTCATTTATAAGTTTTATTATGTCTTTTTGACATTTGAGGCTTGGGTCATGCTCTAATATTTTTCAAGCTTGAACTTCTAGAGTGTGCAAGGGGAAAGACATCAGCAGGAAAGAAGTCAAGCCAGGTCCACTGAGGGAAACCAAACAGGATAGGCAGGCAGCATCCAGCAGCTTCAACAACTGCAAGGAAGAAACAGTGTCATACCCTGAGGCATGTATCATAGTTGACAGAGCCTACTGTAGGTACGTTTCCTTTTGCCATAGTGCATTTTATTTATCTTCAAGATTTCTAATTAGTGTTTTAACACCTTAATGTATGAGAAATAATATGTTTCTTGGCAATGCAGACACAGCTTGAGTAATGTCAATATTATATGATGTTTTGTTAGTTTGACCATGTCTGGGAAATGCCTTCAGATTACTGATTCTAGAAATTAAAATCATGTTATCTGTTGTGTACTTGCATTTTTAAAGCCCTGCTTAATGATTTTTAGTAAGACAAGATTCTTAAATGAATAAATACCTTCTTCTTCTGTTCCTCTGTCATCAGAGTTGACAGATGATAACATTTGGGAACTGCAGGATGTGGACCCAGGTGCTGCAGTGCTGACAAGTCTGGAGAATTGTGACACAGAAACTGCATCATCTGACACTGATACAGATGAACAACCAGACTTACCTGAGCCCTTGACTGCTTTATTTAACATAACAGTCAGGGAGCTGTCACCACAGGAAATGCAGGTGAAAAGTGAGAAAACATTTCACAGAGTAAAAACTAAACTACAACCTCATCAATGTGAGAAGTTGGAATATGTAACACAGCAACAGTCAAGGTTGAAGGACTGTAACAACTTTAGGCTTGGTTAAATCACAAGTACTAAATTTCACTATGTCACCATAACTGATAAGATCAGCAAAACATACCTAATAGATTTAATGCAGTACAGCAAAATACAGTTAAATGTCTCATCTGTGCTCTGGGGGTGAATACATGAAGGGAAATGACAAGACAAGTCTGCATTCATGGCCCAAAGCCATAAAGATTTCAGGGTCAGCCCCTGTGGCTTTGTAGTGTGGCCTTCCAAGTCAAACCTTGGATCTCTGCCAGATGGGATAGCAAGACTTGCTGTGGCAAAGGGGTGGTGGAGATAAAGTGTCCTTACAAGTACCGGGATAGCCTTCAGGGAAGTACAGATACAAGCAGTGTTGTCAGGACAAGTCATTCATATTGAAGCATTCAGAGCCATACTATCAAATTCAACTCCACATGTTTGCGTGTGACGTTATCTACATTGACTTTGTGTTGTGGATGAAGGAGGAGTTCATTGTGCAACGTATTCTAATAAATCAAGAGTTTCTGCAGGAGGCTTTGCCAAAAGTACAAGATTTGTCTTTCTTGAGTGTTTTGCCTGAAGTACTGACAAGGAGGTATAACTCTGCCTTGGAGACCAAAAGAGAGCGGAAATACTGTGAAAGTCCAGATTTTGGCAAAATGATCAATTGAGTCCAATGCAGCTATCAATTTCACTGCAGCTGTGTACAACATGCTCAAAAAAATGATGATCAAAAGGAAGCCAGCAACATGGTTATGTAGGGAATATCAGAGTTGGGCAGAAATTATGTTAGATGTTTTGACAGTTCACAAAGTAAAGTTGTGTGTGAAATGGTGTGATAAATAATTAATAGAATTCACTCATTTGGGAACTTTGACTCTGGGAGCAATACTCTTACCGAGGTGTGAGAGCACCACACACAGACACAACATCATATAGTATGTTAAACTGTTGCAAAATCTTGTTCTTCCACTGATCCTTAACTGCAGACTTAACTTGAAATCCCTTATCTGCTAAAATCTCATCCTTGAGGCATGAAAGCGTGTGAAAAGTGTACATTTCATGAAACTCTTAGTTAATGCATGAGAGTTGGCAGCTCTGGTTTTAAGTTTAATAGTGGAACACTAACTCTGGTAGCTTAGACATTAGACATTTATGGGATTTCCCATTGTATTCATATGTTGTTAACATCATACTAAGCAGAGATTGGTGTTCTGTCAGCCAGTTTACCTGGAAACCTATTTGCAAATAGTAGAGCTGTAGTTTTACATGAAGAATAAGAGCACACATGACTGTTAGTTATGTAGCTTTATGTAGTTCGTTAACTGTAGTTTTGTTTGTGAAATTTGAATTTATAATGTTTTGACATATAACCTGGTAATGGGTCAGTGGAGAGAAATTTCAGAGAAGTTTCAGATGCGGTTTAAAGCAGGTATTTCTAGCTGTGTAATTTTTTCTGGGACTCCACTAGAGTAGCTTTGCTTGATTCACAGTTTGAAAAACTCCTTATTTAACTCATACTTGCCCTTTATGCAGCCCCTCAGTTCAACCTCTGTCTCTTATCAGACAGTCTTAGCTCCTGTCTCTTTGAGCACCCCTCTTAATGAACCCACTCTGTTTTGATTGGTGGGCTTTCTAGAAGCCTGTCAAGTGGCAGCAGTATCAGAGTTGTTCTCAGTTACTTCCAATGAAAACCCAATATTTCCTGATTTGCCACTTTATTTTAAAAGCTTTTAAATGACTAAATAAAGGGACTTTTACTGTGAAGAATTTGCAGGAAATTAATTAATCTCTGAATTAGTATTTGGAGCTCTTTGTTCAGCAGATCAGTTAGAAGTAATACAGAAACAGCAACAGCCACACTGATGATGATGTTTGATGAAAAGCTGCAGATGACCAGCCCACTTCCAACAAGTAAACAACTTATTTTACTTTGCCCAGCTGTGTAATGGAAAAATACTCAGCGTGCCAGCTCAACTTGAATCATGGCTTGGTATGACTCCCCCCAAAACAATGGAAACATTTTTGCTCACATGTGTTATTTCTAAATACATTTACCTCATTGTTTTGACACTTATACCATGTTTTATATGAACATCTGACATTGTAACATTATGATTAAAAATAAGGAAAAGTATAATGGGACCATATTAAGTGCAGTTAAACCATGTACAGTACATCTGTAAAAATACAGACTAGCAGAAGCAAGACAATGGTGGAAAAGAAAGTGGAGGAAACACTGTGCGCTGATAGTGGATTCGTCCATTTAGTCCATTTATGTCCATTTATGTCCATTTATGTCCATGTATTAAGTAAAGAATGATTAAACGGATTAACAGATACCTATTAGAATTTAATTATATATTAGATCATAAACGTAACAGTCGTTTCTCAATTTACTAATCAACTAATATTTTAGCACCTCTATAAAATGTAACCTTTTTGTAAAGTGTTACCACAATGGATTACATTTGGATGACTTATTGGAACTGGATAATTTCCTTTTAGAAGTCATTTGTGAGTACGACTCAAAGCCAATGTGCTTTATTTTTTATCCTCTCCTGCTCACTTACTAATTACTCTCCCTTCTATGCAAGGCTGTCAGGATTATCCCTTAATTTGTTATTTGTTCTTAATACGACTGACCGATTGTTTCTCTATTGAAGAGCAGATTGCTGCGGAGAAGACATGAACATGCTTAATTACCCAGTGATCATTATACTATAAATGGATCAATTCATGCAATGAGGAGTGGGTCAATTCATAATAAAAACTAAAGAAATATATTCTCTCACTTGTTTCACACAACATGCAATGAAGGTGACAATGGCAGTTAATTAAATAGTATCTGTTGTGCTCATCCCATTTATCAGTGACATTTAAAAGATTTAACAGTAACACATAATTTTAAAAAACAGTAAAAAGGATAAAAATTCATGGGTAAAATCCATGGTGAAAATGCTCATCAACCAAACAAGAACAATAATGCCAATGGCAGCAGCTGGCTTCAGGTGAAGGAAGCCTCCTCCTACAAATTAAACATGATTTAGTACTGGGGGGAAATTAATGAATGAATGAAAAGAAAACAGCACTCCTTGGTGTTGAGCCAGAGTCTGAAGTCTTCAGCTAAACAAGCCTAAACAAGATCTTCAAAGTATTGCCCTTGATGATGTCAAAATGAATGAGCATTGATTATTCAGTTAGTTGTGCTTTTTTTTGGAGCAAGGAAGACTGCTTAATGTACTCTAGCATACTGTCCAGTTTATATTTTCGAGGTATTTCTCACTATTGATCAATGAAATATAGTGATAAATGAGGAATCACTGAAACATTTTTGAAACATACTTTTGTGTGTATAGTGTAGTTTAATAGTTTGTGAGCTCAGATGTTGAATGCAGTTGCTGGCATAACTCGTACTTGCTTGTTTTGAGTGTGTAGGTCAGGTGGTCTACAGTCTATGGAAGGCTATAGCCAGGTCTATCATTCATGGCATTGACCAATCTTGCCCCGACTTATTATTGTTACTCTTACTGTTCTTAAATTATATAAGAGAATCTGTATCCAAGACCATATTGGTAAGGCCATTCATGTGTGCTTTTAAAGTGACTGATTTTTCAGAGTGACAGGACCGTACTGAATGTGTGCAGCTTATTACTAGATGATACCAGCCTCTTTTTTTTTTTTTTTTTACAACACACCATACAACAAAGTAGTTTTAGCCATTCATCACTTTAACTTAAAATTAAAGAAGACCACAAAAAAATGCCTGAACAACTACCTCAGTGGCCTTTTAGATAGATATGGATACTTGAAATATGTGAGAGAATTGTTTTTTTGTGGGTGAATTGACCCTTTAATATAACATTCTCATATCAAGTGTGCATGGAGATGCCGTTAGTACTTGAACACCGTGATAATCCATGAAGTTTTTAATGCACAAAGTCATGCCTTGCTGAAAGTGTTACTAAAGTAGTCAGACAAACAAGGCTAATTTGAGAGACATAGCTGTTATCCACTTTACACACACACACACGCGGGCACACACACACACACACGCGGGAACACACACACACACACACACACACACACACACACACACACACACACACACACACACACACACACACACACACACACACACACACGTTATAATAGAGTTTCTGGTTTTGGTCCAACCAGGCTGGTTTCCCAGAATTGGTGTTGTCCTGATAATTTATCCACGGGTGTGTGTGTGTGTGTGGTCTGATTAAAGCCATATTTATCAGATGAAGAATAGACCTCCTCATCATGTTGTGTTTTTGGGGCCAGCATCTGATCCATTATGATATTGAGACTCTGGCACAAAATGAAGAGATGGAAAGGAGGGGTGAAAAAAGGCAAAAAGGACAGAGATGGAAAGATAAGGGAAAGAGGAAGAAAGAGGAAGAGATTGACAGAGAATTGGGGTTACATTTGGGAATGAAATACAGGTACTGGAATCAAAATGAGGGCAAACTCTTCTTTTTGGAGGAAGGGAGGACCGAGAAATGAAGAAAGGCAATATTAAATGTTAGTGAGGAGTAACAGATGGTGTACTGAGCAAGTCAGTTGTTATTTAATTCTTGTTATGCCATACATGTATTCATTTTTCTGTCTCAGAGTCCGTCTGTTTACTATAATTCTGAAGACAACAATTAAAAAGACACACTGGAAAGTGCTTGTGTGTTTATTTACAATGAGGACATGCATTAGGGGTGGGACAAAATAAATGAACACTGCAACATATCACGATATTTCCACTTGTGATACGTCATTAATAGGACCACTCAAAATTGATTCAGCTACTTTGATTTACCACTACCAGAGTGTCACTACCGTCCGCCTTTTTATGGATGCGCTAAATAGACAATAAACAGCCATGAAAAGCTGCTGCCAGGCTGAAATACAGAGTCCACTGGTCCTTTGTAAAAGTTTCTGTGCGACACCTTTAGCTGCTGAAGGAGCGCTCAGCACAGAGTCTTTCTGGTGTATGTGTGTCTGTGTGGGGAAGTGTTAGTATGTGGCCATGGACCCTCTGTTTAGCCCTGAATATTGCTTAAAAATCAGAATATAGAATAGTTAGCTTTTAGTCATGTGCAGTGTTTACTGGCACAGAAAAGGAATAAATCTTTATGTTATTTGCACGACATCTCTGTTCGCTCTCATCAGACTTGCTAACACTACCAGCAGTTCTGTCTGAGGCACAAACTGAGGTCACAGTAAGTTTTCTGATACAGTATTTATACCTGGTGGCATTTCTTTTCTGTGAAACTAATGTACTATTAATCTACACATTATACCTTATATCATTACCTGTCACCATTGCCTGTCCTTAGACACGAATGCATGGCTGTGTGGGCTTACTTGAGCAGGTAACCTTGCATTAGTTATTCAACGTTGATTCTGTTTTGCTGTGAAATGAGTCATGCACACAGTGTGGGTGTAAAAAAGGTCTGTATATGTGACTGAAAACTGGTAATTGAAAGTATTTTCAAATGCAATTATGTGGCTAAAAATGTGCAAGCCAGAAATCAAACCTTGCTTTTTAAAAAGGTAGAAATGCCTGGCTCAAAATGCCAAGGTCTCTACAGTCATCCGATATCAGATGTGGTCAGCCCAGACATCACAAGTCAAAGGTGAAAAAGGCCAAAGACCATTGTTCTCTTTTTTCTCCTCTTTTCTTCTTTTCCCTCATCCCTGTCTCATCCCCTGCTTACCTCTTCATCCTCCCATTATTTGGCTTAATGTCAGATGAAGGGGGATTAGTTCTGGTAGAAGGAGACGTGACCAGTGTTTTAGTTGGATGTGTGTGTGTGTGTATGTATGTGTGTGTATGTGTGTGTATGTAACGGCATGTGTGTACTATGGCATGCATCTACTGACCCAGAGCCTAGGAGCGATGACAAAAAAACAAACTTGTAGCAACCTTTACTCTTTAACCTGTACAAGTAAAAAAAAAAAAGCAATCAATAACATGTTAAAATTATTTTTAAAATCAGCAGTCCATGTGAAGTCAGGCAAAAGCGTATGTGTCCATCATGATCTGAAACTGAGTCTTTGGAACATAGTGTGCGTACATATTGACAGAAGAAGAGGATAATGTTGCAGGTTTTGACGGTTTTGAGGATTGTTTTTTTTGGCTAATTTTCTGCTCTGACTACATGGTACTATTGTAAAACACTGTGTCACACATAAATCAGACCGCAACAGGTATTCTCTTTGGAGGGCCAACTTTTAAAAGCCATACACAGACATGAGTTTTGTTTTTTTTCTTAACTTGATTTCTTTTGTTCACCTGAATACTACGTAGATGTAGTATTCCCAGTAATACTACATCTACGTAGTAATGTCCCAGTAAAGCACTATGTTGTCTTATCCTATTGTTTTATTTCCCGTACGTCTTCAGTGTGTCTGTTCAGGTCAGAGTGGCAGATGCTTCCAGGTTCCCACAGTAGCCTGTCTTTCTTGGCTACCCTCTGGGAATCTACTAATGAGCTCAACATCTGTGTGTGTGTGTGCGTGCGCATGAACACGCATGTATGTGTCTACCCCCATATGTGTAATATGAGTGATCAGGCATGCAGATCTTCTAAGGTTGGTTTTAGGTGCCGTGTTTGCATTGTGTGAGCAATATTACTGCAACATTACTCTGTGTCAGCGTGGATGTTGTGAGGGGCGGGGCATTTGAGCGTTTATGCATTAATGTGTGTGCGCTTCTGTAACTCCTGGCTGAGTTATGGCATCCTGTGGTCAGAAGGAAGTGACCCTGTGTGTTTGTAAATAAAAATGCATGAGGAAGTTTAGGCTATTCTTGCACTTTTAATAAACGGACCTAGAGGAAAGAACTTGATTTAAACAGAATATAGCTGGAAAGCCAGCTGCTGCTGCCTGGCGACGCTGGTGTTCTGTATTTTGAAAAGCGGACAGCAAAGACTCCACTGTTATGGCTACCAGCTACCTCTGTTCTAAACCAACAACCTGTTCTTTAAGCTACAGGCTAGTGCTTTCCACCTACTCTAATCTCATTATCACAGAGCAACATTTCAGTCAGGGACACAAACATCAAGGTATTGACAGAGGGAATTAAAAGCAAATGGTTATAGAGTTAGATTTGGCAGAAAAAGCAGAGAGCACTCAATGAATCCAAGCAGCGATAAGGATTCTAAGAAAGCTAAACATAACAAACAAACATATAGCACATTAATCTCAACCAATCAATCTCAATCTGAAATCAGAAATACCACATATAGGGAGGAGGCAAAGGCGGTGGAGGGAGCTGCAGCAGCAAACTGCGTTGGCAAGAGTGTAATCAGAACTGTGATAGTGACAGGTTAAATAAAATGTCAGCAATGTACGCCCACATGCATGTGATGGGATGTTACCAGCCACAGTTGTGGATGAATCATTGATTGTGAAACATACAGAGGCCAACACAAGCACAACTTCACTGCTTTGCCTGAACTAAAACTGTGTGCTCCAGGTTTAGTTTAAAAGGTAAGGGTTGGTTAGATTAATATAGAAAGTAGGGCTGTCAATAAATTTGAATATTTTACTATTACTAGCATGATTGTCTTGAGTTAACTTGCCATTAATTGCAAATTAAATGCACATTTTGTATTTGTTCTAGGTGTACTTTTAAGGGATATTTTTCAAGTTCTTAATACTCTTATTAACATGGGAGAGGACACATATGCTTTTTTTTAGGCAAATGTATTTTTATTATTATTGAAACAATCCAGAAGATGAGATACTGTACTGCATGCTCAAACAATATGCTGAAAGCATAACATGACAAACCACTTGCTGGCCAAGCATACAGCTGATACAGAGAGCCCCCCTCCCACTCGCCAAAGGCAGACCACACGAGACAGTTTGCAACAGAGATGCATTAACAACTATACAAGTAACAAACTTTCAACAGCGATAGCTAAATTGATTGTAACAGCATGCAGGCCGGTTAACATTGTGGAGGACGAGGGTCTGCCTTTGGCGAGCAGGAGGAGGGCTCTCTGTATCAGCTGCATGCTTTGCCATCCACAATAAATAAAAATACCTTTGATATTGTCAATAGAACCATGGGCAGGGCTTTGAAGTCGGATTTACCATTCATAATACACTTTTCTTTATCCATTTCTGCTTGTTATCCAAAATGTTACTGCAGCATCACTTCATTTCCCAAACTACCGGCCGTGCCAAGGGTCAAACAGAATCACGCATCAAAAAAAAAATAGTGCCATTAAAATGAATTTGCTTCAATGCATTATTAAGGCGTTAACTTTGACAGCCCTAATAAAAAGGGTTTTTTTCTCACTAATATTAAGGCTCTGTTCATTGATATATAATTCAAAGAACCCAGATACCAGTAAAAGTGTTTTTTAACTCATATGGCAGCAGCAAATAGCCATCATTGTTCATAAGAGTGTCTTTCTTCTAGCCTCTGCTGTCAACCTCAGCAGCAGAGCTGTCATGTTTACATTGGCAGCAATGCTCAGCACTCACTGTCTGAAAGCACTTTTAAAGTGTAACTCCACCTAAAAATCTATAACCTCAATCCTCACGGAGACCAGAGAGCAAGCGTTTTTGATTTCCTGTCATTTACAATGGATTCTAAATGTGGCATTTTTTCACAATGTAAAAAAAAGAAGAAAAAAAACCACATAGACTCTGCTCAATCACATTTTTTGTTGAACATATTTTAGTCTTTTGATATCATGATCGTCAAGGGAATCTCTTGTTGATATTCAGATCATATCATTTAAAAAACATTTTAGGAATTTGCATGTGGAGGTCTGTCACAACAGCCTTAGCATTACCTAATGGCGTCAGAATTTATTAAGATGCCAGTCCTATGGTAAAATTGTACAATGTTTTTTTGCCTTTTTGTGCCTGCAGCTATGTGTGAATCCTGTTTTGCGTTGTGTGTATGTGCATACTGTATGTGCTTTTTTGTTTGTCAGATTTGTCTGCAGAAGATTATCAGTAGGTAGGTGTATCAAGCTGGCTGGATACACAAGGCAAAGGGAGTATTATTGTGACAAGCTTATCTGTTGTCTGATTCTTTATTCTTTACACTCCAGTGACACAGTTCTCTTGCCTATAACTCTCAAAGTACACACATCACACACATATAGAGTATATAAAGAAAACCAGCAAGCAAACTGTAACACACAGACATATAGTATACTCTGTCTTTTTTGCCATCCATACTGTCTGATGTGTGTGTGTGTGTGTGTATATATATATATATATATATATATATATGTATGTGTGTGTGTGTGTGTGTGTGTATATATATATATGATATTACTAAACAGACATAAAATTGTTTTATATTGATTAAAAGTTATTAAATGACCTAAGTGTATCTAAACTTTTCTTTTTCCAGCAATTTATTTGTAAATCTTAATCAGTTTTTGCCAGGAATTGAGTTAACAACATGAATCACATTCCCTTGTAAAATTAATTTAGAATTAATTTATGAAATAAATGTAATATAAGTTTTGTAATTTTAAATGTATTTAATAATATGTGTCAGTTTGACATAATTTTAAAGGCAACCATTGACCGAATTTTACACAGTGTGAATGAAAGCAAGACATACTACTCGTTTCTAAATCAGACAGAAGTGTACACACACACACACACACACACACACACACACACACACACACACACACACACACACACACACACACACACACACACACACACACACAGACACACACACACACACAGTACAAACACAGGCTATATAAACATGAATATAGACATCAACATCGGTGACATGAGAAGCTTTGTAGTCATTAATGAGCATTATAATATGTACTAAATATACCTACTCGATAGCATAAACAAGCTAAAACACAGCAGTACAGCCGTGCGCACACGTGTTCACACATACACACACGCAAACAAACAAAATACAAAACGCTCCCCGACAGAGCTGATAAGACATAATTTCCTTAGCTCCTTATTGTCAAGCATACAGCAGAGTCATAAAATGTGAAATTAAATCCTTTACAGTCATTACAAGAATATGAAACACTTTATTTCGTGCCAAGGCATTAAATATGAGTATAAAACAACACAGTTTGCCCATTAGGATCTAGATACAATTTATGTTGCATTTAATACTAATGATTACACTCATTCAATCAGTTTTGGTTTTATAAACTCAAATAGACTAGTACTATGAAGAATTTATCATTGCCACTTTTTAAATTATTTGCCTGCATACTGTAGGTGCATAGTGGTCTTATCATATTTCAAGATCCAAATTGAGAGTTACTGTTTCTGACATTTGCGACTAAAAAAAGACAATCTGGAAATTAGTGTTCCTTACCCTGTGTCTAATAAACTTCACTGTAGTTGCTTTTTATCAAAAACTTTTGCAGCATGTTGGAACACTCACTGTCGACATTTCAGTAACTTGCAACCATACCACAGAGGGGCAAAATCAATCCATCACTATCTAAAGGCCAAGCCACGATACTCATGAATGAATAAATGCAGCCATCTGCTATTTGTCTGAGTGAAGCTGGTTTTACATTCATAGCATACAAGACTTAGATTGTGCATGTGTATGCAATTATGATCTACATTATCAGTGAAACCCATAAAACAGTGGGAAAACATGGCAGCTTTGTCCATTAAATAGGCTACTAACGAGTGATGCAGTGGTTTTAATAACGCATGCATCCACCCAGGGCCATTTTTGCCTATTTGCATTATGAACAACTGCAGTGGGCCCCCTAACCATCAGGGGCCCCCATGGGGTGGTATTCCCCGATCCCCCAACTTTACAAGGTTTTTGGGCTCACTCACCAATTCATGCACAAACCAATAGTAAGTTACCATACAGACACTTCTACATGTAGACAGGAGTGTGAAAATGTGTGTCCATGTACACAAATCTATAAACTACTGAGAGTCTGTGTTGGGCGATGGCAGTTTCATTACAATGTATTCTGTAAACCATATTCAATATTTGGAGTGCACATGCTCCGGTGCCTTGACCTGCTGTGCCTCCTTCCTCCACTTCACACGATGACGCATCCACATCTGCCCAAATCTTTCACTGCAGCTCCATCCCTAGAAACCACATCAAATTCTCCCATGACACCAGAACCATTGCCCTACATGTAAAAGGGAGAACAGAAATGATTTGGTTGACAGTGGCCTCATCCCACCTTCCCTTTGCCAAGATTCTTCTCACACCCACCTTTGGCACCACAGGAACGGGTGAATGACGGGTGCCCCTGCAGGGGTTGTCATAGGGTTGAATAGGGTCATCCTGCAAAACTTGGATGCGGCAGAGGAAAAAAACAGGGGGGGGAACAAAAAAGAGGAAAGAAGAACAAGAAAGAGAGAAGAAAAAAGGGCTAGGATAGAGGAAAATGAGAAAAGAAAGAGAGAAAACAGCGGTCACTGTGCAGTGTTCAGGAAGATTACACCATCAGGGCTGAGGCAGTGGTGGATGACTGGACTGGGTGCAGTGTGCATTCTGGGAGCTATGGGTTCACAGCAAAAAGCAAAAAAATCACACACACACACACACACAAAAAAACCCAAACAAAAAACCCAGAATAACATCAGTACCTTCATTTTCTATGTAACTATGAACTATATGACAATGGAACACATATTAAAGTAATAAATAATCCTAGCACTCAAACTCTAGCTAAATAATCCACTTACATTGGTTAATATCAAAAAATTAAAATGCAACAATAGAAAGTTATTACTGAACTTGAGATTTTGAAGCACAACACAGGTGGTTATTGGTTAGGCAAGTTGAGATATATCATTTTAACCCAATTTAGTAGGCAATTTTGACCATTCGCGCCACACATTGTGAACAAAAAGAGGAGAGAAAGAATGAAAGACACTCAGCTCAGAAACGTGGCTTATCCATAAATTTATGAACCTGGAGAAAGGAGAACAGCTCATTCATTTTGGGTGAGAGGGACCCCATGCTGGCTCAGTCTGTTTGCATCTCGAATAACAAAAAGTCACTAAAGGCTGGCTTTAGTTCTGTTTTTCTTCATGTCGTCGGGGCACCCACCGAAAGATGTTACTTCAGGTCCCAAAACTTCTTGAAATGGCCCCACGCACACCAAAGCACAACTATAAATGTCAGCTACAAAATCACAGTGTAGCCATGTAGCTCAGTTACAAGATGAGAAATTGATAGTGAAAATTATAGACTCATGTTTGGCGCAGGCTTAATCTGGGCATCCAGCCAGTTTATTGTGATGAACCCCAAAATTGCTCAGCAAAGTACTCCTACAGCATGACCGCCCATCATTACTCATCATCTTTAGGGATCAGGTGGAGGTGGGCGAAGTGTTGAGTGCTGGCAAGACCTGGCACAGGTGCAAATAATTGGGTTAATTAAAAGACTAAACGGTTTCAGTGTGGGCAGAGCAAGTGAATAGTAGTTTTAGATTTGAACCAGCTAGCCTCTTTCATAAAAGGACAAAGGAGAAAAATATATTAAAAGATATAAATTACATGAAGAATTAGAGAGGAACACATGACGTAATCTTCTTAAATCATTTTTGTCAAATCATTTTAAATGGGATAAAGCCTGCAAAACTTTGTTATGATTTCTAACCAGTGTTAAAAAGATGCCAGAGTAAATAGAGTGGACATGGGAGTGAATAACTTTTGAGAAAGTTGGATGCTTCAGTGAAAAACATTGTCTCTGTGTCTACAGATATTAGTGTTTGGACAGTATGTCTATAAAGATATACCACAGAGATTTGTGATGCATAATGATAGTGATGATTAGCCTGGGTATACCCATGCTCTCAAACGAGCAACATTCCACTTTGCTCTGAATGTTAGCATGGCAACCAAGACAAATCTTCGCCTGAGATAGGAAGCCCTTTATATCTACAGAGGCGGCAGATCCTCTTCTACAGAGCCGCCATGTTTCACCACCATGTTTCTACAGTATCCCAGAACAGACAAACTAAAAACTGGCTCCAGAGAGGGCCTTTCATGTTTTTTGTGAGTTCTACCACATGCTTGAAAGGGGAGGGTCAGGGCACGGGTATTTAGTTGGTTGCAATCTGCCACATGCCACTAAATCTTACAACTGGTCCTTTAAATGAATTGCACCTGTCTTTAATTGACTTAATTTAACACCACTGGTTTAACATTTTCAGAACTCACAAGATGACTTTAAATTAATTATTAAACTTCAGTTAGATTACACTTTTAAATCAAGCAAGAATATCTTACATTTCTGAATTGAAAAAGCTTAATATTTTTTACAGTGTAGGATATTATGAAAAACACAGATGTTTCTCTGATGGTGTATTTCATAAAAGATGATGCCACACATATTGCATTGTCTTTCCAAATTTGAGTTTTATTTCATATTCCCCCCTTGTATGTAGCCATTTGCAGTGATTTATGAGGCACCGGAGGCTATAGCCTAAAATGATGAAAATGCAATGCAACCTTTGCTAAAAAAAAAGAAGGTGTTTCACTTGTCCAGGATACAGCTCTGTTGAAATGGCTTATCTTCTCCCCTTTGATAGATGCTCTGAAGTTAAAACAAACTCAGTCATAGGACCCATTATTTTGATTATGTGTGTTTTAAAGGTTTAAAGGATCTTGAGGTTAAATTCTAGTTAAAGAGTCATGGCAAAGATAAATGGCCGGCCATTTTGCATGCCAAGCAGAAGTGAGGTGAAGAATGTATGTGCATGAATGACCTTGTTGGTTTTATTCCATTACAAGTTTAACTTGTCTCTTCTAACTCTGCCAGTTTATCATCATGGTTTGTAAAGTGCACACACTGTGCATAATTTAGCTGAATAGAAAGAAAGTCTAACTGATATTGACATTATAACTGATAGGCTGGCTCACTTCTACAGTTTATTAATAAATGGGACCATATGTGCAAGTGTGTGTGTGTCTATGCAACTGTAAGTGGCTGCAGGGTCAAATAATTGGTCCACTGTCCGCCATCTTTATTTACACATGCTATATAATTGTGTTGTGTGTGTATCTGAGGCGCACGGGGGGGAGGGGTTGTTGATTAGTAATGTTAGTAGAATATGTATTAAGATTATAAAAACATATTGAGTTTAGAAAAATGTCTAAGATAATATGCCGCATATTATATAAACATATTTATGAGGATTTCTGTGTTGTTTGTGTGTGTATGTGTGTGTGTGTGTGTGTGTGTGTGTGTGTGTGTGTGTGTGTGTGTGTGTGTGTGCGTGTGCATGTGCATGTGCATGTGCATGCGCGCGTGCACATGTGTCTGTGTGGGCATCCAGGTTTGTGTTTCTCATTCCCTGCAGAAGAACCAGGCGTCAGAAATGTCAAGTAGCCTCAAATGGCCCATTAATCCCTGTTCCTCACTGGTGGTGGTCTGCAGAGATATTTAGCATGTTACGTGACAGGATAGCTTGATGTTCCCGCACACACACACACACACACGCACACACACTGAGCTGGTTTAGACAAGGACGCACATTCATACAAGGACTCATTTTCCACTCCTCTATAGAGCTGTGTATAGTTTTGTCTACTGTAAATACATCCAATGAAACTTGAAGTCAGTATTATATGGCATCTAGGATTTCCCGATGTATAGATTTCCAAAATCCAGCCAAAGCTGAAGGGTATTTAAAATCACCATACAATTTATTGCATAGTTCCTTCTTTTGGGGCTCTGTGGGAACAGGCCAGTGACCTATTTTGCATTTAGTTTAATATTTATTCTAAACTTTATTCATCCAGGGACAGTTTTTTCTAACAATGCCCTTCTTAACATTCATAAACTAACATTTTGTATATTCAGCACAAGCAGGGACCTTATATGAACCTCTGAACTGCCCCATCGAGGCAGTTGGGGTTTAAGTGCCTTGTTTTGTCTCTGCTTGTTTTTTGCCAATTCTTGGGATCAAACAGATGATCCTCTTCTCAAAAGCCTTCTTCTCTCACATTTAGGTCACTGCTACACAAATTGATAAGAATTTCAGGCCAGAACTCATGGTTATGTGCAGTAAATGGGTAGACAACCTCATGTTATACATTAACAACCTTGAAAACTGCAGGTGATGGCTGACTTCTAAAGGAACCACAAGAAATCAGCTGTCAGCTGTGAAGTGAGTTGTTTACGTAGAGACAGCAGAGTATCTGATATTGGCCTGTTTTTGGTAACCAATATGGACATTTCTGGGGTTCAAGTATCAAGCAAGTGTTTCATCTTCTCTCAAAATGAGAAACTGTCTTGATTATAACAGTTTTAATCAGTGCTTACACACCCAAGTCCTCCAGAATGCTCATCACTTCTGAAAATGATTAAATCTATACATGCAACCTTGTGCTACACTGTGATATAAAGAGTTAGTTGATAGTGAGTAGAGTGATATATGCCCTTCTTTCTCTATATCCTCAATGGTTTTAACTACAGTATGCCCATCATTTCTGGATGTATGCACTTCACGTCATTGTGACGGAGATTTTTGAATTTGCACGTTTGTCATACACACAGTGCACAAATAAAACACCACACACTGAGCCATGGATATTTACAATGGTTTCCCCCATTAAATCCTCTAAATTACACAGCAAAACATGTCATTGGTCCATGATCTCTGAAATGAGCATTTTCCCATCTGATGCCCCCTCGACAGGATTAGGATTGCCATTACATAAATAAAAGCATTTTATGAAAACACTGTTTTATTATTATTTTTTCTTTTGTTTGTTTAAGGTTGGTTGGTATTAGGCAAAAAATCTACTTGGTTGATTGAGGAAAAGATAATTATATGCATTAGATAACTATTTGGTTAAAGTTTGGGGAACACCACAATTTACTGTAGGTTTAAATGACTGCTTCATTAAAGTTAGGGGACCTTCGTCATCCTGGTTACAATAATTAACATTTAATTAACAATTAAAAGTTAACAATTAATTAATTAGGAAACATGAAAGTGTTCTCCTTTCTCATGTTAACCCCCCTTATTACAAGAGCTTTCTCACTCATTACATCCACTAGAGGGTTTTGTGAACATTTTGGCGTATTTGCTGAAATGACGCATGCTCTAATTTTTCGTGAAAAGGACATTCCCACTTTGTCTTACTAGCTACGACCTCATGATACTGTTGGGGAAACATCTGGGACAAGTTAGTACTCACTCATAGAATATAATTAATTTATAGTCTCCTATCCCCCTGACATGTTACACATCTCTGTAGAAGAAACAAAGAAGGAGAAACTCTAAACAGACTGACCAAGGAATCAAATTAGAGTCTGTGTTTCTCCAAGGCAGCAGTGCCAAACGCTGAATCCAACCTAATAAATGTTGTATCTGGGGAAGGATTTGCATTTGTTTCAAAGATAATGAGTTAATAGTGTGTCAGATTAACTGATTTTTCTTCTGAGGAACACAAGAACTAACTTTAATTAAATCAGATTTTGGATGAACCAAAACATACAGTCATCTTCTTGAGTAGTACAGCAGCTGGTACTTTGGATGTCAAGTTAATGTCCTTAGTTTACGCAATACTTTTAATGTTGTTTTTATTATAGATGTTTCTACTATTGTTGTATACTATTTGTTGCATTCCAGATTTTTGAAAGTAAAGTCCTGAGGGGCATTTTAAAGTTAAATTTGTCAATTTTTCTGTTTCTTTTGTAAGAAATGGGTGGATGCACTGTAAGTTGAATACTGCATTTTCTGAAAATTGAGAGTAATATCAATGACTTCTTTCCTTGGCCCAATGCCCAAACTGTTGCTGAATAATGGGCATGATTGATACTGTTTTGCTTTGTGCCACCCCCGAGACAAACAAACTCGGCAACAACTGTGAGTGTTCATATTCCAATTATTTAGCAGCTAATTATTCATTCCCCTCCGGCTTATAGTGCAATATGATTGACACAAAATAAATACATACTGTAAATAAAGATGGTGAAATTCCTTCTTGCAAGCAGTTACACAGCTAAAAGAGATGTATTGCTTGCCAGGCTGACGGCTGGTGTCGGGCTGTTACCGTTATTTCACTCACTGCACCTTCAGGCACTCTGAATAAAAAGCACCCGCTTACATTCACTTAGTGTGTATAACATTTTATAGTGTAGTTTCTTATTCTTACAGTAAAGGCCTCGGGGTGAAGAATTATTTGGCACATTTTCATACTGAGGGGAATAAGTAACCATATCTGGATGGTTTTCATTGACAAAAGGGAGAAGATGGGCATGTGTTAGTACCAGAGAGAGAGAGAGAGAAAGGCATTTACAGATACAATGGGAAGTAGAAAAAGACAAGTTGTTTCTGAGTAAGAGAGAAAAGGAGGGAGTGATACATATAAATGTAAATGCAAAGTCAAGTCTATCTACATTCAGCCAAAGTATACTGCTGATTCAGCTGGGATGATCAAACACTCTTGTCTTCTCTTGCATGCACACTTTGTTTTTATCTCTTCTGTCTTTTCATCTCTGTCTCTCTATTCTTACCCTGTTCTTTTCCACCCCTCTCTATACAGCCCCCCACTTTTTTTCTTATCCACTCTATCCCTGTTTTTCATGCCTGCAAAGCTTAGTGGGGCATAAGACAGCATCCCCCAGAATTTAGATTGATGTGCTGCTGGGCAAAACTTATCTGCAGTAACAGAGGCCTTATGCACATCTATTTTTTTTTTTAATCTTTGATCCAATCAAAATTTAGGTACTTCAGTCATCTACTTATCAGTCTGTTTGAGGCGTGGAGGTAGTTATCAAAAGATTCTGCTACATTTTACCATTTTTTTATCCAAGTCTTTTCTCTCTTTCAGAATTCACATCTGAAAAAGTCACAAAACTTTTGTGTTTTGTCTATATATCTCCCATATCTCCTCTAATGACTCATGAAGCACGTGCCAGACTGCAATTACCATAAATAGCACTTAGGATAAAAGCACTATATAAATGCAGCCATTTGATCCATCACTATGGTTTAAACTCAACATATTTCAATAATTGTAGGTAGGATTACCATGACAAATGATTCCCAGAGAATTAACCCTGATGACTTCAGTGATCCTTTGACTCATGCCTCACCACAAAGTTGCCTCGTGGTTCCAAGTGAAATATCATGCTAACAATCTGAAGGATTGCCATGAAATTTAGCATGGTAACAGGTCAATAATTGATTATAATCATAACCAGTGGTGGTTCTAGCTTGTACGGCGCCCTGGGCAAAGCACCCTGCTCCTCTCCTCATCTCTTACTTCTGACTGTGAGATCTTCTCAACAGGCAGAAACTACTAGTTCACAAACTATAACGAGGGTGCCACTGCAACGAGGTTAATTGATCTAGATGGTGATGTAATATCATTATGTCACTGAGCAAATGAGTGAAAGTTTTGTGTTTTTTGTTTTGGTGTGCACACTCTGTGCCTTTCCCCGGTAAGATGCCGCCCTGAGTGGCTGCCCATGTTGCTCTTATCAGAATCCGGCACTGATTATAACCTGCTAAACATCAGCATGTTAGCATTGTCATTCTGTGTTGGCATTTAGCTTGACGCCTTGCTGTACAGCCTCACAGAGCTGAAAGTGTGGCTGTAGTCTTGTTATCCTTTCTCCTTTCTGTCTGACTTTTCCACCTTTTCCTTGATCCGAGTCTTCTTTCTTCCTCTTTCCATATTTTGGTTTTTCCTTTATTCTATTACCTAACCCCATAACTCTTTCAACATAATCCTTTCCTCAGCTATTCCCTTTTCTGTTCATCTGTTTCCTCTTCCTTCTTTTGTCTCATCATGCCTCTTCCTATCTACCTCTATTCCCTCTCTCTCACCCACTACCCCCTACCCCCCCCCCCCTCCCCCATTGTTACACTCAATCCTCAATACCTTTCATCCTTCGTCCCTCCACTCCTCAGTGCTTTGCCTCCTCCCTCTTTCCTCTGTCCTCTAATCATCTCTCGTCTTTTAATTTCCTTGGCAGACAGCACCAGTGCTGGTCCATTCAGGCACAGGCTTTTAATTAGGAGTAGGCAGATTAGGAAGGCCACTCTCCACCCTGCTAATGTTGTACATGCACACAAGAAACCCCACGTACACACACACTACAATGCCACCTATGCACATCCATGAGCTTGTAAGGGCACTGCCATTTATTCAGAAATGCTATTTCATTGTTTTATGTTTGCCTTGTTTTATGTGAGCCAACACTTTTGTGAAAATATGCTGGCACCTAACAAAAGTAAATCAGTGCATTAAAAAGTGATTGTATTGTTTTGGAATATTAATACACGCACACTTTGTTAAACACTGCCTCTGGGGAAGGCATTATGTGATTATTCTTATGGAACACAAGAGTAATGTCAAGTAATTATTGTTTGAGCTGCTCTTACCTCCTGTTGCTGTTGTTGTAGTACTAACGGTGTGCTGAGGTTGTGAATATCAGAGGTTGTTGGTGATATTTATAACATGTAATACAGATATGTCAATCATTGTCATAATGGTTTTGATTCACAGCTATTTTTGATTTCATAACACACAGATCAGACCCATCAGAGCTCTCCTGACATAGCTGTTGGGTCATTCTGGGGCTTTAAAGGATATATTACAAAGCCTAAATGATTTGGTTTAAGCTTATTGAGCATCAATATGGCAGATTGACAAGCACAATAACGACAACAGTTATTCCTGTTACAGTACAATGTTCAACTGAAGGCTTAAAGTAATCCCAATTAATCAGGTAAAAAGCCAGTACTGAAAAGAAGGACTTATGACTCATGGAAAGCGGTCTGGTGCGTGGGAAGAACAAGGCCAATCACAACTATTATAACCTCCTTATTCAAATTAAACCCATATCCAATGCATAGCTGAAGTGTGAACAACTTGCATCATTTAGGTATCGCTTGTGATTTTTGGTGTAATTTCTCAGAAGAATATCAGATACAGATGTTGAGACAGTCATATTGCCAGAAAACAACACAACACATTATAATATAGCCAATTCTTCATTCCCACTGTGCAGTTAGCAAAACTCAAAATATATTTAATCCAACTTGTACCAAAGGAGATTATCACAGCTGACAAGAAAGTTCACTCTCTATCCAATCTAATTCTGCATTTTGACTGCAGCTACTGCAGATTAGTGATAAAGCTTTATTTAGATTAGATGAAATGTGTGCCGCTTCTTCCCAGCACATGACAGAATATAAACACAACTCTCCTGGGAGGGAAATGTTTGTGTGTGAGGGAACGAGTGTTATAACATCCTAAATTGGTCATCAAACTCTTATCTTCCAGTTTTCCAGAAGAGTACATGTCTCTTAGTGTTAGCATGGGTCAAATTAGTGTATAATTATGTGTATATGTATTCATTGTACATGTAAGCACATTATAAATTCCTGCACATTATGTGTGTGTTATTCCCTCTAATGATGGTGTAAACATGAATTTGTCCTTTCCTGTTTCTTGCCCAGCAGGCAGTTATTGTGGTACACAACTGCAACAGCTGTGCTTTCTGCATTAGAACAACACGGCCAGACTGGATTGTGTACACAAATGTACTTTGTGGATATGTTTTATTCTGAGTATAATCATCTTGTTGCTTTCTAGTGTGTGAAATAATTGCAAACTTTTTTTTTGATATTAGAAATGAGAAAATATGAAAATGTTTTCTGTTTGAGTTTATCATTCTTGAACCCCCCCTCACCTCTCTAACTCTTTCTCAAGTTTGCTTGAGTTGCACTTTGCACTTTTCTCATTTCAGTTTCTCATCTAAAAACATTTCCTGCTGTTCCCTGAAAACACCCACGCACACCTCCAAATGCTAACACCTACTGTGATTCACTGTGACTGGCATTTAAAAAAACACAGAACAAACATCAGTTTCATAGTTTGCTCATTAAATGATGGCCTGGTGATGTCAATAATAACACACACTTTGCCTCATCTTTGCTGGCCATGGTTTATTTTTCTCCACTTGATTTATACTTAATAAGCAAAACTTGATTACCTTCTCTGCTACACTCTTTGAACCTATCATGTGAAGAAAAACTGTGGGATATTCTTGGACAAGTTGACTTTTTCTTGATTGTAGTGAGTGCTTTTTCCTTGTCATGATTTTAACTGGACAAATTATTTCCCTGCAGCGACATATTACAATCACCTTTCTCCTTTCCCTCCTCTCTTTTCTCTGCCTGCTCATTTGCAGCTGATTAAGCAGTCCCGCAGATTAGGTTAGTGATGCGTTAATTTGAGTCGGAGAGAGAGAGCGTATGTCTGGCCTCTGGTTTGTGTAATATGTGTAGGTGTGCACTTGTGTGGCGCATTATGTCTGTGTATGTGCACGCTCTGGTGTCTGTCTGCTGATATGCCCTCTGAAGCCAATAAAAGAGCAGCTATTACTAGAGCAGGGGTGGATAAACCCTGTTTACACACACACATACACACAAACACACGCAGAGAGACCCAGATATTAATTCCAGCTACACTATGCTGTTCAAACTTAAGCAATTCTTTTCAGGCCTATTCTTTCCCTCCATCTCTCATACAGCCTTGAAGCCTGGCAGAGAGTATTATTGAGAAGCATGGCTACTCTGTTTATTTGTATGTTTGTGTTTGTATTTATTCAAAGTCAGTATCCCTTTGATAAGCGCTGTTAGGTAGTATAATCATGTATTCCTGCTGTCAAAATAGGCTGTCTATGATTCAGTAGAGTCTGTTTTGGGCTACAATTTGGAAAGAATGGCAGTGAAATGACTCCAATTTGTAGAAAAATTACTATCAAGAAGCACATGCAGACACACATATATAACATATGTAGATAATAACACAAACTTTTTTTCTTTCCTAAAATAAAATCATTTATTTTTCTTGTTAAAGCAGTGGTGCTAGACTTCACCTTGCAAGTTTGGTTTATTAGATTTAAAAAGTCTGTCTAAGTTAACTCCGGAGCTATTAATTAATGCAGATCTCTTTGGTTTTATTTGCTCAGGTGCTAAGATTCCACCACCCTGAGTCAATGGACGCATAGGGAATCTATTTTATGTATCAGTGTCTATTATTTATTGTATTAATATCTGTTTCCTGCATATGAAAGTAGTTCCAAGCATTCATCCTGATCACTTGTAGAAATGGGTTCATGTTGATATCTGAGTGATGGAGAGAGCTTCAAACATCTATTGTGCATATATGTCATAAATCCATTTGTAACCTTGACAGAGCACAATATAAAGGAGAAAAAATGGGCTTCATCATACTTGACACACAAAGGTTTGTAACATTACAGTCATCTCGTTTTGAGAATCTTAGAAGGTAAATCTCTTTTTCCTTTTCCTCTGCGTCACTTTTTTGACTACTCTATGTGTGTTGTAAACAATACAGATCCTACTCATGTATGTGTGTTTGTCCCAAAATTATTTTCAAACCCTGTCACCACAGTACATTACATTTTGGCAACCCATAAACTATTTTCCCATATGTAGTGTACTGTGTGTGTGTGTGTGTGTGTGTGTGTGTGTGTGTGTGTGTGTGTGTGTGTGTGTGTGTGTGTGTGTGTGTGTGTGTGTGTGTGTGTGTGTGTATAGTCAAGTAAAAGCAGGTTTTGGTTCAGGTGAATATGTTTATTAAACTAGAGTTCACAAAGATTTCTATCTCTTCATCTTTATCTGTCCGTCAGCTATAGCACTCAGCCTCAGTCAGTCTGTCTGTCTCTCAATACACAAACATTTTTACACACACACACACATACACACACACACACACACACACACACACACACACACACACACACACACACACACACACACACACACACATACACACACACACACACACACACACACACACACACACACACACACACACACACACATTTTATACTTTCAAGGTGTCAACTTTCAAATCATGCATACATTATTTAAACAAAGTTTGTAAAGATACACAGAGTTCATAAATATTCAAATACAAATATCACTAATGATACCAAAAATATCCACAAACACATACGCACATACACTATCTCTTCAGGAAATACTGCAGAGTGGCTTCTTATAGAGGAGAATAAAAATGTGACGTCTGTGAAGTGATACACTGTCTACGAATGTCAACTTTAACGCTCTAACCCTCCATTCCTCAGGAAGGTCAGTGTCACCTTTGGAACAAGAAAACAGTCAAGGCTTTCTTTTTAGGTTTATCAGACAAAGGCATTAATCATCACAGCATTCTCGTGGAGTTACAGAAGTGAAAAGGCTTCGAAATTCAATGTCTATGGGAAAAGCCGAGTCTCTCTTAAATTTGCTTTAGTTTGCCATGTGAAGGTCTTTGTGTGTGTGTGTGTGTTTCTTTGTGAGAGACAGAGAATTTTCTGTTGCGTGTCGACAGGCTCTGCTTTTAGCTGTGGATGTCTCTACAGGCCTTTGTCTGACACTCGCTCACTGAGCCTGTTCATCTATACTGCATGATGGTGTGCAACAGTCATCATTCTGAGACACTTAAGTGGATCAATACTGTACCTGCCAATAAACACAAACACAAACACACACACACACACACACACACACACACACACACACACACACACACACACACACACACACACACACACACACACACACACACACACACACACACACACACACACACACACACGTAAAGACTCGCTGGTGTGTCTTTGCCCTGCCTCCTCACCACCTGTGTCGAATGGCTGGTGGCACAGCTCTCCACTGCTGATATGGCTAATGTTAATTAGCTGCTGCATTAGGAATACCTTGAAGCTTCCTGATAGGCCTGTTGCTCATTATTAAAGCCCAACAGGCTAAGCTGTATTGAACTTTATTGCTTACCTCCTCTGCCCCTCCTCTTTGCAAGAGAATGAAACATGTGCATAACTAGTTTTTATGTAAAAGTGGGTTTTTAAATGCAGTATGTATGCATTTTGTGTGTGTGTTTAAATGTCAATATACAATATTGTGCAAGAATTTATAGCACTTTATATGTTTGATTTCTTATTCATAAAAGCAAGGAGGCATCTGATTGGTCACAGTCGTCTTCAGGGACAAGAAGAACAAGTTTTCCTGCAACAGATGGTAAGGCCCCCACAAAGCCCTGAACTCAACATCATTAAATCAGTTTGGGATTACGTGAAGAGACTGAAATAACTGAGCTAGCTAAATCCACACTATGGAAAGTTTAACAAGATGATGGGAACAACCTACCTGAAAAGTACCTCAAAAAACTATGGACAGGTGCTGGCCTACTGTATACATATTTATTCAAACAGTATTGGTATTTAAATGTACAATATGTAAGTGCTGGAAATCAAGCTATTGTGCTAGGATGGCACTTTAAAGCAAACCAGACATTGTGATCCACCCAGCTACACATCTGCATCTCTGCATCCGTGATCAAAGCCTGGAAGTAATAGAGGTGTTCATTTACACGTATCAGGAGCTTGCTAGCCTGTGAGTAAGCCATGGTGACATTTTCTCAGCAGCCTCTGTACTAGAAGAGTAGTGTGTATACATTTTGATTAGCTGTGAGCCCACACTTTATGCCTTCTCTCGTTAGAAGGGTGACGCTAGATAAGAAAGAAAAAAACACACTGTAAACTTTAAGTACTGGCTAATATTCATATTACAGTTTGGGATGTTGGGATGTTAAGACCATTAATGGCAAAATAACTTGATATTATTAATATCAGGTGGTTTTAATTGTACTTTTTTTATTAATGAGAGTGCCTACTGTATGTGTAAGCAAATACAACACTTGCTGGTATTAATTAACAGAGAGAAGTAGATAGGGAACCTGATTTTACTGTGTGTGTGTGTGTGTGTGTGTGTGTGTGTGTGTGTGTGTGTGTGTGTGTGTGTGTGTGTGTGTGTGTTAATTAGTGTTTATAGCATTGCTCCCCAGCCAGTAAAACTAGAGCAGCAGTAAAACAACCTAATTGCCCTGACAGCCCCTTGAGAAAGAGAGGGACAGAAGGTAAGGAGATGGAGTGAGTGAAAAAAAAGAAAGGGATGAAAGAATAAATGAAACTAGGGCAATTAGCGTCCCTTTCTCAGAGTGGATGGAGCAGGACTGTAAACCACTGAATTATATATTTTTCTCTCCAAATGATTCATTAATAACAACAAAAAAAAAAAGATGAGAATAAACAAAACAGGATTTTTCTCAACTTACATACTTTAAAAAAAATTATAACTACATAAGAAACACTTCATTTCAAATATCCTGCGCACCCTTGCAACTGTTTTCACTTATTTTGACTAATTTCACTGATTAACATTTTGTTTACAAAGAATTGATGAGGTACTAAACTCATTAGGTGGACATTTTTTCACCCTGACAGGTGCAGCAAAAGTAACAGTACAGTCAAGGAGATTTCAATAAATCACAGTCTGCAAAAACTGACACAAGTCTGAGATTGTAAACAGCTAATGTAACTGAAAACACCTGTGTGGGTAAGCTTTAATCAACACATGAAAGTTTTCCACAAAATGGATTGGTAGACACAAATTTGTGATTTATGTTAAGGACCAAGCCATGAGGAAACAGGAACTGTACAGTAGATGAAAAAAAAAGTTTTAAAATAAAAAATCTCAAACCAGGCTTTATATTTCTCTTCCTAAATGCTTAATAAATATTCAATACATCCACCCTCTATGTGTTTCTGGCAGTGACAGATAACATGTTAAACCATCTTTTCTTCTAAGCCACATTCACATAGTGCTGATAGATGTTGAGGGCATTGTGTCATGTCACACATGTGTCCTAACCTCAGCTTTGATGTGATTGTTTGACTCTGGAGTTTTTCTTCCTATTGTCTTCATTCCTCACACTTTTCGCTCCATTTTCTATTGATTACGTCCTGTGTTTCCTTCATCATCCTTTTGCCAGGCAGTCATGATATTGCTCTATAGTATTGCTTTAGTTTCAGCTTTACTTAAAGCTACCTACGTCATTTCTGGTATGTTTTGGGATGGTATGGACCCAATGATACCAGCACTGATAATGACTCTAAGCATAACATGACCTTATTTTGCTCCATCAATTGCAATACCATTACAATAGTGAACATCTCAACTGTATTCTTGTTATGTGGTGTTTATATTTAAATCTGGGGCAACAAAAGCAAACCCAGTATCATCTGATCCATCTGTATATATTGGAATAAATGTTTTATGTATTGTTCTTATTCTTTCATCAACTATATCTGCTCCTTTATCTCTCTTTATTTCTCTTGAATATACAAATCTAAGGACACAGGGGTGAATAACCTGAATAAACTGTGGAAGTGTATCTGCCCAACTTTACTGCCCAAGCATCAACTTTTATAGCTGGATAATCTCCTTCCACATGCCATTGTAGACTTGACCAGTAATTCATCATTACCTGCTTGTAAAGTCATTGCTGGAGCCGGTACAAAGACTCTTTTCAGTACAGGAGTGTAAATATAGTTTAAGAGATATTTGTAAGTTTGTAAAAGGAGATATATTTCTATTTTTAGGGTTAAACTTTGGAACAAGGCTGACTTAAATATGAGAATGTGTAACTCACTATTGATTTTTAAGCGAAGGGTTTATAGGGCTATTTTTGAGTTACACATTGAAATAGGTAGTCTTTTCTTTTTCTTTCAATTTCATTATCATTTTTTAGTGGTAGCTTAATTTAATGTGGAATTTTATGTAGGATAGGCATATATAAGCATTATGCTTCTGCCTATACATTTTCAGTCATTAACATCATACATTAATTACTTTATGCTATTATTTAAAATCCATATACTTATTGTATACTTTAAGTACTTTCTGTTTGTTGTGTTGTGATGACTGAATAAAACACACTACTACTTCTATGTTTGATTCAGTGGATTGCTACAGCTGGAGAAGTCTAAATACCCTCAGTGCATATTATCAGTGACTGAAATTGCATCACTTCCAGAATCTTTAGTAATGTTTTTGCTGCTGATCTGTACACTATACACTTCCATAATCAATGATTGATCTGAGCATTATGCATATTCCTCAATGCACTTTTACTTGCTCTCCATGCAGACCATGTCAGATATCTCATTACATTTAAAATAAAACCCCTGGAAATTGAAAAGTGCTTACCTGCTCTATCTGTTTCCCATATACAGTATATTTACACCAGCTTGTCTTAACATCTTCCTATTAAATACCACTACCTGTGTCTCTCCTACTGGAAACTTAAATAACCATTTCTCAACCACCTTGATTGCTTCTTGTATCTTCCCTTGAATTGGTGTTAAACTCTACCCCCCTTTTCCATAAGGCCCCATTATCAGCAGCTGGTAGATAATGCTTTTCCAATCATAACCTGAATATATATATCAGATTTTTAAAAAAAATAATCCAATTAAAAGTATTTCCTGTTAGTCCCATTTTATCTAACTTAATCGTTAATCCCTCTTTCCATACCAGATCATAAGCTTTTGCTACATCAAAGAACACCACTGCCACACGATTATGGATTCTTTATTAATATGGGCTTTTTCTAATTTCTGTCTCTAAACAAATGACTGAATCCATTGTTCCCCGTCCTTCCCTAAATCCATTCTTGTAAGGAAACAATCCTCTTTCCTCTTTCTATATAGAATGCCACACACTCTGTAATCATCCTTTCCATTATTTTGGCAACATGTGAAGTAAGTGCAACTGGTCTGTAGCTTGTTAGACTTGCCAGCTCCTTCCCTGGTTTTATTATTGGTATAATAATTGCATCTTTCCAACTTGTATGTAATCTTCCCTCTCCCTATACTTTATTATATATTTCTAACCCAAGTTTTGCAAGAGCTCCTCCCTTTTTTTGTATTGTAAATCATGCATTCATTACACCACATGTACACTCTCATCTCTGTAAAACACCTGAATTTCCTTCCCTAATATTTTCCCCTCCCTCATTTCCCTTCTTCTATTACAGTGTAAGGGCTATATATTTTAGTGAATGTCTCAGCTATTATTTCTGCTTCCTCTCCAGCTTTTAATACTGGGTACTACCACTCTCTTAGGCCTCCCCTCATCTTTCTTATCATTCCTAATACATTACCCATAGGAGCTGATCTGCCTATTTTCTAACAGAACTCCCTCCAACTTGGTTTCTTTGCTTTTCCTCCTTACTTCGTCCTTTTTATATTCAATTAGCTTTGGAAAATTATGGGTTATTTTGTAATGCTCTTAAAGCTCTATCCGTTTCTTTAATGGCTTTACTGCATTCCTCTGTCCACCACAGGCTGCTGGGAATCGATAAATTTGCTGCTTTTAGTAGTACTTATCTAAACTTTTCATCAGCTTTTTCTTTTATCTTAATTTAGGTCACTTTCCCTCCTTTGCAGCTCACACAAATACTCAAGTTGATCCAATTTTCTTTCACTAAACATCCACTTTGCTTCTCTTTCCTCTACCCTTACTTCGCTGTCATGTATTTTACTAAATATTGGTTATTCATCACTACTGACTGTTGAGGCTTCCCATAATTCCCACTCACATGTGCCTGCCACCAGTGTAAAGTCTAGTGCTGAACTGTTACCTGTGTGCACATCTATTCGTGTCCCTCTCCCATCATTAAGACACACCAAATTACTATCATCAAATTGTTCTATTATCTCCCCATTCGAGCTGTCTTTCCCCCCTTCCCATTATGTGATATTTGACTGAAATTCCCACATCAAAAAACATAATTTCTATAGTCTGTCCTTGAATCTGCCTTAAATTGTTGTTATGTAGCTTTCTGCAGCAATTACAGTAATTTATTATTGTGAACTATCCTTCATTTGTCCACATTACGTTTAAATATTCTTCCTCTTTTCCCTTTACAGATATATCTTAGTTTCCTAGATAAATGTAGCATAACTTCCACCTAACCTCTCCTGTCTATATATCAGACTGAACAGCAGTTTGACTGAAGATCCTAAAATCCAGATTTGCTTTCAACCATGTTTCTTGCTCACAACCATATTTCTAGTACACTTGGTAATTGATCATACATTTTTTAAGCTCTTTCCGTTTGCCACTAAGCTTCTTGCCTTCCATTGTTGGCTTGCCTGTGCACTGGGATAATGTCTTACCTTCTCCCATGCTAGTTCATTTATGCTCAGAGGATTTGCTGCTGCTTTTACTATTATCTGTGTTCTTTCTGTTTTTATTTTCATTGTAGCATTTATGACTTCTGCCACGAATGTGACAAATCTCTATAATAAAACTGCACTTTACCCTGTTTTGGCTGTTCCTCCTGTCTGTTATGTTGCATTTCATTTGATTTTCACACTTTTCACCTGTATCTCTTCCTCTCCTCTGTTCATTTAAAAAAAAGTTTTCTATACTGCTTATCCTCTAGGGTGTTGCAGCTCTGTGGAGCCAATCTTGGATTATAGGCAAGGTCTCCAGTCCATCCCAGGACTAACACTAACAGTATAGAAGAGCAAATGTTAAAATTCACCTACAGGCAATTTAGAGTCACCAATTAAGTTATGGGCCCTGGCCAGCTGGAGAGTTTGAACCCAGAGCCTTCTTGCTGTGAGTCAATAGTGCTTACCACTACACCACCATGTAAAGCAATATGTCCAAATATTTGACAGCAATTCTTACAGGTTTTATAGCATTTTCCCTCACAATCACTTATCCAAGTGCAACTTTTTTTGAGTGAATTTCCTCCTCAAATTCCAAATAATATACTTTTGCTGTCTTCTCTCATCCTCACTTTAAAGAAATGTAAATTCTGTGCATCGTTAAGTCTCCCTTTTCTCAGATTTGCCTTCACCTCAACTGGTATTCTCCAAATGACTTATTCCACCTGCTTCCCTTTCTCCACATGACTTGCAATTTTTCATTTTACGCTTTCTTACTTCCTTCATCCTACACCTCATCATTTCTCTCTGCTCTTCATTTCCACATATACTGATTCCCATTTCTCAAAACTTTGGCCATTTTTATTTCACCAACTTAAAACAAAAAAATCATAGTTAACTTCACTGGGTTCATAAAGTTAACTCCTTTCTTTTCATTAAATCTGAGTATTACCTTAAATTAATTTAACCTCCATTTCTTGTTTCTCTCTTGTTCTTTCTTCCTCCTTACTAATCTCCATACTACCCTCACTCTCAATTCCCTCTGAATCTCCCTGCTCAGGCCCGTTTACAGCAAAGTCATAGTTTTCACTGCTCTGTCGGGTTTCTTAATATCAGCCAGAGAGTTCCCTCGCTTCACATATCTCTATGTCAGTTTCCTCTCAGGTTTATCAATTGATGCTCACTTGTAAACTTTTAAGTCTAAGCTGCTGTGTTTATTGTTTGAAAGCTTCTTGATAGCCAAGACTCAAAAAAGACAATGATACATGAGGGAAAACATGGCATACAAGGGGATAGACAATATGGACACCAACTACAACTAAACACAAGCCAAAACTAACTAAACAAAAATCCCCCCATGACATGGTAGCAGATGGTTTGGCCCGAGGAGGTGGCTTCAGCATTTAAGACTCCTCAACTTTAAGCCACACCTTTTGTTCCATCAGGAAGGATGTTCCCCAACAACCAAGGTAATTTAAAAACATAAAGCAACCAATGATAAATATAAGGGAACATGTGTGCTACCATATAACCTAACCCAATGTAGGGTAAAATGTGTGAATGAATCTTTGTAGGAAAGCAAACTAATGAGGTGGGAGAGTGTGCATTGATTGACTATTACCATGTGTGGCTGTGGCCTTCTTCATGCATTTGAAACAGAGTCTAGTAATGACAACATGGAGCACAGGCTTACCTTGGCCTGCATTCATAAAGAATGTAGATCATTGGTTTGTGAGGGCGCCCATAATATCAGTTGCTTGCAATGTGCTTTTTTTTTAGTAATCCGCTTTAAGTAAAAAAAAAAAAATTGCTTAAATTACTGCACAGTTCTCAAGGAGAATGCTAACTGATCTCCCTCCATATGCTGCCTGTTGAAGACGGCACTTTTGCCTATTTATGTACCACTCGCTGAATGACATAATTAATAGTCTGGGCAGGCAGTTTGACTTGCTTCATCTCGTCTCTCTGTAGCTCTGTTAGACAATGGCAAGATGCAAGAATGAATGTGCGCACATAGACTTGTGATTATGGATATGTACATGTATGTGCGTGTATATGTGATGGTACGAATCATATCTGTGTGTGTGTGTGTGTGTGTGTGTGTGTGTGTGTGTGTGTGTGTGTGTGTGTGTGTGTGTGTGTGTGTGTGTGTGTGTGTGTGTGTGTGTGTGTGTGTGTGTGTGTGTGTGTGTGTGTGTGTGTGTACACAGGCCTCAGAGGTTCCCCTTGTCATGCATTCTGAAAATTGCCCTGCGGCTGTTCCACTGAACAGCTGCTCTCTCCTCAAAGGCTCTTTCTCGTCTTCTGCTCCCATTCCTCGCAAGACCAATCTCTGTCTCTGTCTGTTTCTCTTTTTTCTCTACACATCTCATTTGGTGTCATTCACTGGTTCATGCACTTGCTATTCCATAAAGGAGTTCACATTAACTTGCACCTTGCTACCCCTCAGATCTCATTACACCATACGAACTTGCATCTATGTTCTCTAGATTCCAATGACTAATCGCTTTCAACGAAACATTAAGCCAGTATCAGGGCTTTTTTCTTTGTGGTCCTTTCCCACCAACCCTCCATTATACAGGTGTGGGTTCAAGTTACGCACACTAAGATAGTTATGACTAAGATATGAGTCAGACTCATGTCATAAATCTGATGCTTTTTGACAAGGCTTCAAAAATTAAAACACACTTGTGACTTCACTTTGACTTGAAATAACGTGACAGCCTCTCCAAGCCAATTAACATTCATATTTAAAATGTCTGTTGTAGGTACCTATGATTGATGGATTGGCAACAACAGCCTCGTGTTACTGCTGCTCCAGAAGCACCAACCAATGACCAAACATTTGCATTTTGCTTACTATAGTGAGTATAGCATGTTCACCAACTAAGTTTAGTGTGTTAGCATGCAGACAGTTGTAGCTGAAGATGATGGGAATTCATTTTCGAGGTATTTGGTCATTAACCAAATTATTGTACAAATTAAAAATTTGACCTGATGATGACGCTAAATGAAAAGTTAAAGGATGACCAAACATATTATAATTCATCCCGACGAAAAATATGAATGTCTCCAAAAACTTCACTCATAAACAGAAAGGTGAACCTTATAGTAGTGCTAGAAGAAAGTCAGAGGATCACCAGTCACCAGAATACACTGTCAGGAAAGCATTAATGTCTGTACAAAATATTTTACCAATCCATCGAGTACATTTTGAGATATTTCACTGGATCCTGGAGTTCTTCGGGTTCATCCTAAATTAATTTAACATCAGTTTAAAAGTCGAATGGCTTACAAATTGAAAATAACCAGCTTAGTCTTTGAATGCATGTTGCATTTTCTACCTTGCAATTTGTGTTTAAATTAGTTCTCAATAAAACACATCAAAAGATAAGCTCAGTTATGCATGAATTTTTAATGTACAGTTTTAAAATAATCAATCCTTTGAGGTCCTCCTTCAGTTCTCTATCTCCGTTGTCCCTCTTTTTTTTGTCTCGGTCTCTTTCATCAGCCACCTCCTACTCCTCCTCCTCCCCACTTTTCAATTAGAGAAGTAATGGAAGTAAAATATGACAATGAGGCATTTTTCAATTTCTGCTGGCCGAATAGTAGCAGGATATTGAATACTGGATAAGAATGAATACTATAAAGAGGAGAAGTGGGCAAGCTAGTGGGTGCTATTTGATGGAAGTGACATGCTATTCTCTCCTGTGTGGTACAAAACAAAAAAAGCCTATCCTCTCTTTGAATCCCTCCATTTTTCATTATTTCTAACATTACTTCCTGTCTCACATCATCGCTACCCCCTCTTAAATCTCTCTTTCCTGTCCGTCTCTCCCTCTAATCTTACTTTCTCTATGTTTCTGGCAAACTCTTTTCCCATCTACACCCCTGCCCCTCCACACTCGATGGGCTCTTTAGATTTTTAATGAGCCTATATTTAGCCTTGCTGGATAGGAGGAATGTTTCTAAAGCATTTTACCCTGAACAGCATTTCTCCTGTCACCTTGGACATTTTTCCCCATCTGCCACATGCAGTTTATACTTAAGTGTCTCATCCTTATCTTGTACCACTCCCTCTATCCATCTCCCCCTCCTTTCCAGAGATTCATTATGACATATCAGGTGTATTAGATGCATTAGTGGAGGGAATGCGGGCCAAATACGCTTGTTTCCAAATAATAACCTGTTTTTTCCATTAGGAACCTCTCGTATTTCGAGTGTGCCTGTTTTGTGCCCTCGTAGTGCCACCATCCATATTTTAAATGTCCAGCAGAGATTTTACCAACTGTCTCTGAAAAGAAGGGCAGCAAAATACATGGTGAAAGAGGACATCTTCCAAACTGAAGGGTCCTTTGAGCAAGACTTTTAGGTGGTAGTCTGCCTCAAAATATGTTTTGCAGACAATTTAAGGACACTGGATTACCCACTCATGGATGATACGGCAAAATGCCCACACGTTCATGCTCTTAGCCCTTTTTTTAACCTTTATGTCTTCAGGGGAAAATCTGGTATCCAGTGAGTATATCATCCATAACCATTCACAGAAGTGCTATGAGTTTGATATTTGCTATAATGTGCAGCAACTGTGTGTGACAGCTAAGATCGACTAATTTACAAACTTTCCGCCAGTTCTTTAATATTCTTTCTGCTCATTTCTCTGATCTCAGTCAGACTTTCAGACTTTGTTTCCATCATCCATTTGGTCTATAATCCTTGTAGTCAGTGGCTGGTATCCTCTAAGGTATTAGTATTAAAAGGTCAAAAGGTTTAAAAAAATAAAAATAAAAATCAGGGAAGAAAGAGGAATACTGCACAAGATCTGTCAGCTCATGGAGGCATGCCATCCAGTTCAGAACCATTCCTCACCTTCAGCTTGGAAAAGACACACACACACACACACACACACACACACACACACACACACACACACACACACACACACACACACACACACACACACACACACACACACACACACACACACACACACACACAATCCATTACACACATCTGGCAGAGACATGCTCATTTTCATTTCACTCACTAATGAAATCCACCATTACAGATTTCCCTAACAAGACCTAATCATTTATCACCTCTAACTGGGCTAATTTTCCTTTATCCATTACTGCACTCTGTTAAGAGCTCGTGGTGGCTGTGAAAAGGCTAAATGAAATTGGAAGGCAGAACTTGCTGCAGCACCAACCAGATTATTTTCACCTTCAGGCTTGTTGGAACTGACCTTCAGTTTTGCTGATACGACTGCATTCTTCATGGGCTTATAAAGTGACATTAAGAAAACAATAGAATGCCATTATTTGACATAATGTGCTGAAATACGGAAAGCAAATAGAAACTTACAGATCAGCCAAACATGCAGAGGAAAAGGTAGTAACACGATTTATTTTAGTAATACAGTATTATACAGTATCCAGCCATTAATCACTTGGGTGTTTTTCACACTTTTCTAGTTTTGTATTTGAAACTACAAAATCTTTTCATGATAATTCAACTCATAAATGCTGAAATCAGGACATGCTTTAAAGAAAGACCCCCTGGGCATTTACACATAGCCTTCATTGACCTATGGTAAAGAGTCATGACCCCATCATGGAAAGTGTTGGCACCTAAGATACAAAGGTTCCTCTGGTGCACACACAGACACACATTTGTGTGTGCGCTCGGTGGAAGCTGAAGTGAGTTACAATTGCAGGAAACACACAGACACACACACACAGACACACACACACACACACACACTGAGGCTGTGGAAAAGAATGGCAGATGCAAAAAGGCTCAAGAGAGAACAAACATGCTGAGGTAGGAAAAGACACAAATGACAAGCACAAGGCTTTTCTCAGCTGTTAAAACCGTTATCCAGCTTTGGTGGGAGATCAGTGCTGTTCCATTAAACTTTAAGGAGAGCTTGCTGTCAAGCAACAGTTCTTTTATCACCTTTGGATACTACATGAACACATCGCTTCACGCTGACCATCTTCTCTTCTCCACCACAGCCCCTCTTTTTCATCCTTCACTTCATCTCAGCTCTAACTCTCCTTTGACCTTAAGTTCACTTCTCCGTTCCTCTCCTCCTTTACTGTAAAAGCCTGGTTCTGAATACATGAGAGCTGACTTGTGAAATCCTTATGTTTCAGCATTTCTGAAAAGGTTTCAGTGTCTAGTTATTCATACTTTTTTGGTTCCTCCTCTTGTATCACACTGAACCTTTTCCTTGTGTTAATTGTAGCCTCTACCACACACCTTTTTGTGATGTGTCTTTGATAATGTTTTTTTGTCTCTACTTCTCACCTTTCCTATCATGTGCTTCATGTTTTGTCTCATCTTCAAATATGGATTTTTATATCTCCAGGAACCCCTTAACAATTTCTAAGCAAGGGAATGTGGATGAGAAAAAGGATCATGTGCATAAATGCAGGATATGAGTCAAACATTAAAGATTATGACAGGCTTCCACAGTGCAATTGTAAAATGTAAAGTGCACGTTTATTAAATATACAGTATATGAGGAAGATCAGCCTGGTACACTAATAACCATTTTGCTATTCAGCTCACTGTGGTGGTCTGAATCTAATCTTCCATATAATTTAATTACATTCAATAGCATTCATTATGATGCAGCCTTAACCTACTTTACTTTCCTTTGCTTAACTCTCTGTACTCACTTGTTCTATCTCTTTCTTTCATAGTTTCCTTTCCTGTTGGCTGAAAGGTGTTCAGGAGTCATCAAGGACAGACTCTGACCTCCTGATTGGAGTGAGAACATGCATGCACGTACATACTGTGCACACAAACACACACCTTTAATCAGGAAAGGGATGGGTTCCTTTAATGATAGATCGTCATGCTGCAATGAGCGCATGATGTGGGTTAAACTGTGTGTGTGTGTGTGTGTATGAGAGCATGTGATTGGGGATGATAACAGGTGATCAGGAAACAGGGAACTCCAGGAAATTCCTCGGGGCATGGGAGAGAGCAGCAGCAGGAATGTGCACATACATCAAATACATTCAAGTGAGCGCACAAACACACACACACACACACACACACACACACACACAAACCAAGGTAATTATGCAGTTTCCCAACTGGTTGGTTTTATTTTCCAGCAAAAAAACACACAAATGTAACCATAGATTTAGTAGAACAGCAATTGTAAATGTAAAGCCTGATGCAACCTGTATTTGTCAATTTACTTAGTGTGATTACGTAGACTGTGAGCAAGGTGATCAGTTTCAAAGAGCAAAAAACCTCTCCACCTAAAAGGGGGAAAACATGAAGAATTGTAACTGATGAAATGTCCTCATGAGCATGAACAAATATGAAATTCAATGGACATTAACAGCTACAAACCCCAATCTCCAAAGCTAATGTGTTGAAGGATGCTAGTCAGTCACATTTTCAATTCAAGCTAGAGGCAACCCTAGAGTTAATACTTTGATTTTGTGGTAAGTTTGGAAATCAGTCTGCCTGTGCTGTAACACACAGTTACTTCTTGTTTTCACAGTAGTTGGGAGCTAGTCCGTTAGCTATTTGTGGCCAAACACAAACAGTCATCAGTGTGTGCTCAAAATTCTCTTTGGATCTAAATGCTGCTTGCTTGTTATCTTGGCAAGAGAGAGAACACGATCCTCCTCCAACTCTGAAAAAAGCCACAAGGTGCCCCTCTTATACGCCACCGCTCATGTGAAGTGCAAGAGGGGCAAGATTTTGTTGATACTGCAGTCAATTATTTGTGCAATTTATATTATTGTTTTTACACACAATAGTTCATTACACACCTAACTGACTTTAAAGGACAAAGAGAAGGGAGTTGATCCTTCACTGGCCTGGAAAATGCATTGAACACATTTGTCAGGACTGAGGGAAACACACAATGCAGTTTGATGAATAACACTAAATTTAAACCTCCAGACGCCAGTAAAATTCATGAGGGTTGTCACAGTTCACTGAGGACTCTCACTTTTAAAGGAGAGTTCTTCCTACTCAATCAAAATAAACCGCTCTATCTCAAAAACAGAAAGAAATTGACAATCAAAAGTTGTTTTCATTTTAAGAAACACATCTTCCTCTTTAGTTTCATACCAATACGTGGCATGCTTTGCAGAAAAAATCAAAACCTGCACTCTCTTGTAACGCCACCTTTCCTCAAAATGTCATTTATGTGGTGAGGCCTGATCAGATTCTACAATATGAAACATGACAATTTAACTTCACAATGTATCCTATCTTCATCTCACACACACAGATTTTTTTTTTCCTTTGGAAGAAACATGACTGAAAAAGTCACTACAAACTGTACACTCAGTTACAAAGAGTAAATCAGCAAATAATAGCTTTTAACATCTTTGTTATTTTAACTTAGGTGTACATAATGTGAGATGAATAAACAACATCAAAATATTCAATGAAGGATGCAATGGATTTTAAAATAACGTAAAATAACTCCATCTCCATCTGCTTCCTTCTGTCAACAAATCATCGCCTATAATTGCTATTTTTACTTAGGTGTACATGAAATCAATATATAATTATGCCAAACAATCAAAACATTTAATAATAAATGCATCTGAGTCTACCTAAAAGAAATTACCTCGGGTCAACAAAATTATGTGATCCATAAAATTTCTCTGTCAGCCTCCTGAGTCAACATTCGGTCTAACAACAAAACAGATCCTTCACTGGCTAATGCTCGGCTTTCAACATACAAGACACAAGACCACACCTCAACCCACAGTGTAGGACAGACGACAATAGTCATCAAGCTAAAATGGGGGAAAGAATTGCTGAATTTATATGGGGGGAAAATCAGTGCAACCCAGTCTGCCCTCCCTAACGTCTGCTGTTTACTGACGGTGATTATGTGATTTTGGGCAAAAAAACCTGACTTCACAATGTATTTGTTGCTTTCTACTGTGAATGGTGGGTCAGGATCTCTCTCACAACACAATGTTACAGCTTCCACAACATTACAAAGACAAAGACGCTGAGTCACGGAGCCATTTGGAGACCTACAGGTGGAAATTGAAAAAAATCACAACAACAACTTAATGTATCTTCAATACAAAGCTCATGACTTTATCTAACCTTTTTGAAACACTGGAAATAATATTAAAATGACAGGCGTTCTCGGGTGCTATAGTGTAGTATAGAACGGGCGCTCCTGTATTTTTAAAAGAAAATTCTTTCAAGAAGAAGTAATGCTAAATAAATGTGATAAAACTCAAACTCTAAAATGTCTTCCTCTCATAATTTATCAAAAACGGATCATATTCATGGTGAGAATATTAATGAAATCAGTACTGATCAGATCCTTTCTATTTGACAGGGTTTGCAAGGGACAACAAATACCACTGCACCTGATCTGCCATTCCACAGCCTAACTTTGATTTTAATGATAGTAGTGCCATCATATTCTGTGGTCACACGTTTCTTGCGGCAGCGCTGTGATCTCATTCAGATCAAATGACCACAATGACAGCAGTGACAGGGACAGTTTTGCACATACAATCGGGAAGATAGAACGATGTATTGGGAAAGTAAGGTGTGAAAGTAGGGTTGGGGTTCTGAACTTACCCGCTGTCTGCAAGATGGGGAGAATACTGATGACACTGAAACAAATGGTGTGTGAAAAGGGAGATAAATGGTATGAGGAAGTTAATAAAAGGCATTGTCGTTCCTCAGCTCTGAGCAGAGGGAAGAGTAGAGGAAAGAGAGGAGAAGGAGAAAAAAGGGTTGGAATGTGCCTTTCCTCTCAGGTCTTCCTCGTTGATAGAGGGAAGAAAAATTAGACAGGTGAAGAATGAGAGTGTTAAACAAATACTGTTGTGTTTCAGTTCATGTCTTATTTTAAAAGAGATTTTCTCCTCGGGTGTGTGTAGTTAGTTTTACTTCCTGCGTTTTCCCGCCTTTGTGGATTTCCTCATGTGTTTCACCTGTGTCTTGTTTCACTCACCTGTGTCCTGTTTGTAATCACTGCTTGTCTATATACGTTTTGGTTTTCAGTTCATTCAATGGCTGTGTCTCAAGTCAGGGGCTGCACTCTTGTAAGGATGCATTTTAAGGGCGGTTATGTCACAGCGCTGTGCCAAGGCCTGTCCCAATTCGAAGACTCCTCAAACGAATGCTCAAACGCAGCCTCAAAATGCGTCCTTGTTTTCCCTGTTTTTGAGGATGCATCGCTACTCTCCTTAGCGGCCTTATATATCCCAAGATCCTTTGCGCGCCGCTGTTCAGTCCCATAGATATCTATAGAACATGACTTTCCATATATATCTATGTGCAGTCCCGCAAATAGAACAATGGTTGTTATTGTTAATAAATGTTTATGTTTTTATAAGGTATTGTTATAAAATAAAAAATATTGTTAATTGTTACACGTTGTCTTTTCCATTTAGTATTTACAACTTAAGTACAATTTATAACAGGATTAGCAAACGGCATAAAGTGCTACTGTTCAGGAACAACAATGGATTTAATATTTTCTCTAATATTTTCTTTTATAAGCAAAGGATGAAACTTAACTCTACAAGGGGGCAGTCTTAACATTTAACTATTTACAAAAAATACATCACAAATAACTATTTACAGATTATTATTAGAAAATGATGTACAATTATGAACAAACTATTAACAACGTATGTATTATTAAATACAACACTACTAAAATTCCAAATGATTTACAATAATAAAAAAATAAAAATAAATAATAACAAATTAATAAAATAAAAAATGAAAAAAAATAATGTAATAGGCTGAGCAGGAGTACCTGGCAGTGCTGATGGGCTGGATGGGATGAAACAATAAAGACCCTGGTGTCTTCTGTGGTCAGTGGGACATCATCAGGGCTGGTATTCAGGGTGTTTGGGGGTCTGGTCTCCACTGTCCACTGGGGTTGGTCCGATGGACGATGCCGCCCCCCCCTCCCCCCCGTGCTAAGCGAATTATATAAAATGATCTTAACCAAGGTCTTAAACGAACGAAACGAATTATACTAAAAACAATAAAATTCAAAATCATTTAGATTAATAATTAATTAAACACTCAAAAATGTGCTGTGCAAAAGACATCCACGTGTTGCTTCTGCTGCCGCCGTCATCTCCGCTACCAGTTCTGCTTTTATAACACTTAGCTCAGGTGGCTTCATGTGGTCCCCTCGGTATCTTTGGTCAAGCAGTGTTGCTTTGCGCATCATCCACTGGGTGGAAATGATAAATATCCGTTTCCTTTTCTTTTTTTTCTTTAAAAAAAAAAATAACATGAGTAGTATTTGAAATATTTGTTATAATAATGAAATTATATGATACTATAATAACTAAAAAATAATAAAATATGTAACATCTCCAACCACCACCACCACCACCTCTTCTTTCTTCTGTTTGTCTTATTCTTATGTTTTTTTCTTCTTTCTGCTGTTTGTCTTATACTTCTGTGTGTTTTTTCTTCTGTGTGTGCCTTTCGCGTCTTATGGACGGGAACAGCTGGTGACGCAGCTGGTGACGCAACCAGGAAATGCTTCGAAGGCTAGACCGTCCCATTTCACAACGGTTGATGCATCCTTCTGAGGTTCCTCAGTAGCACGCGATCTTCGAAGACCGGGAGGCCGCGTCCTTACAAGGATGCAGCCCCTGAATTGAGACACAGCCATTGTCCGATTCTCTGTTGTACTTGCCTTTATTTCCCTTTGTGCTCATTTTCCCCCCAGTGTTGATTTGCATCCGTTTGATTCGTACGTGTTTTGGTCTTGCCTGTTTGGTTAAGTTTAAATAAAGACCTATTCCTCAGTTTTGGGCAGCTGTCTCTGCATTTGGGTCCACCTGCTCCCGCTCTGCTCACCCATTCCTGACAAAAACAGACAAGACAAAAAAATCAAGCCAACAACTGTCAGGACAAAGAAACAATATTGTAATTCATTTGTTTTTCCCCTAAATGCGTTTATTTATGTCATAAATAGATAGGTTATATTCAATCTATCTGTCAATAGCAGGAATGTTCATATATGCCAACTACCTATTTAAAGTGAACCTTGGTGCATAGAAATTAACATAGTAAAATGCTGTTTGCTAAATGTTCAGAGCTGATCCTTCTGATCTCTCAGTTACCATGATATTTAAAGGGGATCCACATGTTCAGGTCTATGTTTTAATCTGGGCCTCTATTGGGATGAGATTAACAGTTCTAATAACACTTTATTTATCTCATACTGGCTCCTTATGCAGCCCCTCAGTCCAGCCTTTGTCTGAAACATGTTGTTTTAGCTTCCTTCTGAAGAGCCCACTGTGTTCTGACAGGCCAGCTCTCAGAAGATGCCCCTTGGCAGTCTTCCACTAGCTCCAGACGCTATGTCAACATACTATAATAGTAGGATTTCACCTCCTTTTCCTGTTTTTTACTCGAAATATCAACTTCTCAAATACATTCATACATGTTTGAGCCAGAATCTGATCTGAAATATGAGAGCGGACAACACAAACAACCTGTGGAAACAACCTTAGCAACCACAGAATGGACGGCCACTTAATGGGCATGCACAATGAGCTGACATCATTGTCATCTCGTTGACAAGGTAGAAAAATCTATCACAAAACAAAGCATTCAGAGAAGGTTGAAAGATGGGCTTTTGACTTGCAGGGAGCATTGCTACCTATGTTAATGTTTTGAAATCTAGCCTACTAACACAGATAATCAACATCATAGCAGTATATAAACAACAAAAAGCCGTAAAAATCATAATATGTTTACTTTAAGACATAATATCAAGTTAAGTGTAACATTATTTGGGTTTGGAGTTTCAGATACATTTGACACCATGTCCTAACAGCACCTGAGCAACCATTGTGTCGCATCACGTAACTATGAATGCTCTCTGTCCACACTGAATCTGTTACATGTGCAATACCGATACGTCATGTCAACAAACCACGTATCTATCTGATGTGTGCTCAAGATAAATCAATCAATCAATCAATCTTTATTTGTATAGCGCCAAATCACAACAAAGTTATCTCAAGGCACTTTACACATAGAGCAGGTTCTAAACCGTACTCTTCAAGTTTTAATTTATAAAGAGACCCAACATTCCCACATGAGCAAGCATTTAGCGACAATGGCAAGAAAAAACTCCCTTTTAACAGGAAGAAACCTCAGGCAGAACCAGGCTCAAAGTGGGCGGCCATCTGCCTCGGCCGGTTGGGGTAGAGGGGAGAGAAAGGAAGAATAGGAGAGAGAGAGAGTAGCACATTGAAAATAAACATTGAAGCTAGAAGGTCCGGGACTGGAATCTGTCATCCGGACGTCTACAGGCCCAGATTGCCTGTGAGATGAGAAAGCACAGACAACTCCGGGGAAGAAGTGTAGGTTACTGAATGCATTAATAGTACATGAATGTTATTGGATATAGATGGATGGATAGAGAGAGAGAGAGAGGAGGAGAGAGGAGCTCAGTGCATCATGGAGGTAGGAGTCCCCCGGCAGTCTAAGCCTATAGCAGCATAAACTAGGAGCTTGCTAACTATAAGCTCTATCAAAAAGGAAAGTTTTAAGCCTACTCTTAAAAGTAGAGAGGGTGTCTGCCCTCCGGACCGAATCTGGGAGATGTTTCCACAGGAGAGGTGCTCTGCCTCCCATTCTACTTTTAGAGATACTAGGTACCACAAGTAGGCCTGCGTTCTGGGAGCGCAGTGTTCTGGTAGGTACATAAGGTACTATGAGCTCTTTAAGGTATGATGGAGCCTGACCATTAAGAGCTTTAAAAGTGAGGAGAAGGATTTTAAATTATATTCTTGATTTTATGGGAAGCCAATGCAGTGAAGCTAAAATAGGAGTAATGTGATCTCTCTTTCTAGTTTTTGTCAGAACGCGTGCAGCTGCATTCTGGACCAGTTGGAGAGTCTTTAGAGACTTGTTAGGGCAGCCTGATAATAATGAATTACAATAATCCAGCCTAGAAGTAACAAATGCATGGATTAGTTTTTCAGCATCATTTTGAGACAGAATATGTCTGATTTTTGAAATGTTACGCAGATGAAAATAGGCAGACCTTGAAATTTGTTTTATGTGGGAATTAAAGGACAGATCCTGGTCAAATATAACTCCTAGGTTCCTTACAGTAGTACTGGAGGCCAAAGTAATGCCATCCAGAGTAGTTATATCATTGGATAATGTGTTTCTAAGGTGTTTAGGGCCAAGCACAATAACTTCAGTTTTTTCTGAGATCAGACTAGAGACATAACCAGTCAAATAAAAGATAGGAGAGCACTATGTTTGTACTTTTTAAACAGAAAACCTGTTTTATATTGTGATATTTAGATGTTTCTTTACTGGAAATGACATACAATATAGCAAACAGACACTTAACCTGAAACTTTCAGCTCCCTGGTGATCTCCCTCCATCCAATTGCCACCTCATTCACATGTTTGGAGTGGAATAAGGAGGTATAGAGATAACTCCTCAAACTAACTAAATGAAACAGCTGTTTCTTGTCCATGATGTGCTTTCAACATAAGCGACAGGAGGTAAATAGAAACAGGGCGTCTGACAAAAGTTCATCTCAAAGTGGTGTGCCACATTTAGCTGCGCAGCATGCAATCACTCAGCTAGTTAGGATACTCCAATACAAAACAAAGCAATCAAACTGATTTTGTTGCTGACAAATGCTTATGTTGCATTTAGTCAGGACACTGTGAGGACAAGATTTATTTGTCCCTTATTAGTTTGTTTTGTATTATGAAATCGTTGCTATCGTTCTGGCTACTGATAGCTCACTGGTATTGTTAATTGACTGAAAATGACAGCTGAGTATGTATGCCAAGAAGCATGTCATCAGCTGAAAAAAAAAAGAAGATGAGAAAGATATTCCCAAACCTGCTCTAGCTGTCACAAACTCCGACAACAAGAGTGAGGAGTGAGTGAGAAAATGAGTACACATAGGAGCAGAGGAGCATGAGAAGATAGGCATGGGTGCATCAAACACATGATGTGACCAATACAACATGTGATGGCACACATATGTTCGTTCTCTGACAACCTCCTCTGAGAAAGAGAGAGAGGAAAAAGGTGGCTAAAAGGCAAGGGAGAGGCTGACGCTGAGGGAGGCAATTAGTGTGAGAGAGCAGAGAAGTATGAGAGTGAAAGATCAATAGGGACACCGGTGAAGAGGAGACAGAATGTAAGTGAGGGGATATTTTATTTTTTATTTTTTTTGGAGAGAGATGAAATTAGGAGGTCACAGAACAAACAGTAAACAACTAACTAGTAGAAAATAAATGAGAATGGACAGAATATTACAAAATGCAATCTATTTCAACAGCACCATGAATATTTTAACAAAAAGCTGACTGAATATTATAAGCCACCACAGAAGCAGAATTTATTCCAGGACTCTGTTTGATCAAATTACAGTTAGATATAGGTGTCCCTAATAAACTGGCATCTCTATGATACTGTCAGACATGCTCCGGTTTTGTGAGTTGGTGAATTGTTCAGTGATGATAGGTTTGTGCTTATACGACATGCATGCATCTATTCATTTTACTCTGTCCACTATCTTCTTGTGTGTGTGTTTTATTTTCAAGACCCTTTTATGTACAGTATGTGTCTTGTTTGTATTATTTTGCATGTGTGTGTATACTCTTCCAAACTAAAGAGGGATCGGGACAGAGAAAGATGAAAAAGTGACTGACATTTAAAGAGGAAGAGTGGCCTGTATACACACAATAATTAATTTTTGCCTTTTCTATTCAAACAAAATCAATTAAAATCAATCTTTAATAATGTAAAAAGCTAAAAAAAAAAAAAAAAAGGGTTACATTTGCACATACAAAGACCGCAAAATGAACAAAAGACAACAGAGTGCGGTAAGATGTACTGTAAGACACAACAATGCCAAAAGGCAAAAAGAGGAACAAACTGAAAATTTCATTTTCACTGAGAAGAAATGCAATGAGACACTGACAAAAGGAGGATGAGACAAAAGGCAGAGAAAGAAAGTAGGTGACAAAAGCATTGAATGGAAAGATCAAAAAATGATAGAAAGCAAGAAGAGTAAAGCTCGAGAGGGAGGAAAAATGTGACAGAAGAAGAGATGCAAACGCTCTGCACCTTGACAAAGTCAGACTTGCATGAAAAAGATGAGAGATCCAGTGAAGCAGAGTGTGTTAGCAGCCACACACAGATGGCTGTGCTTTGGGTGGTTTTTGATTGTTATTTTGGGCTTCAAATTAAGTTGTATTGAAAGCGTATTATTGTAACAGCAGGTGAAGTCAAAGGATTAATTCATTGTGTGCTCTTGGTTTTATTGATTTTTTTTCCATTATCATCGATAAATATTGGAGGAACCAGAGTGTGTGCTATGCATTTTTTATGCTCTTTGGCCTCACTACTGACTGCTTTAAAAGAAATGTGAATTAAATTCAACTGTTGCATTCATAGGAGTCATCGGCTAATATTTCACATGAAAATAAGCCACATTATGTAAAGAGAGAACCTACAAAGATTAGGTTTTATAAGCCTGAAGAGATCAAATAATGTCACTGATGCTTGTATGGTAATTTTCTCTGTGCAGTAAGGTTAATTTAAGGTTAGTTTAATTAAATTCTGCCTTACAGGGAAAGTGCAATCCCCAAAAACGGCTTCAACAAGGAGCTATGACACCAAGTGAAAGCACATGACTTGCCTCGCTCAATCACTATGGTTGCAGATAAAATACACCATTGAAGACATGCTATTGTGGACAAAAGCAGGTATGATGATCGGTGAAATCAAAAGGAAAAGTTACAACCATTGGGAGGTGTGAAAAAGGTAATGAAAAGGAGATCTAAAGAAAAAGAGAGAGAAAATGTAAGGTTTGTGATTGAAATTGCAGTTACATATTCTCTCTCACACACGGACCGACTAGATGTAACATATGTATTTCCTTATGTGGTCATTCCACAACATCACCTGATCAGCCGAGGGACAAAAAAAAAGAAAAGAAAAGAAATGCAATTTGATCTAATCTACATTCTACAGTTGTAGCATATTAAAATGTCTGGGGTGTACGCTCCTTCAGGCTGATAACACATTTGACTGCAGCAGTCGTGGAACAATCTGTGGCATTGCATAGTAAACTACCTGACTCTCGTCCACAAAAACAAGGCAGGCTGAAGCCGCGGGGTGCAATAACAAGGAGGTATTATTTCTGTTACTTACCATGGACAGTGAAAATACCACACAGTACCACAGTGTGACAGGCATGATTAATCTGGTCCTAACAGACCATTATACAAAAATAATTCAAACACTTGATGAAGCTGAAAAAGTCAGTCAATAATGAAGATATAGATATTCTACAGTACATGTGGGTCCTCATGAGTCTGCTGAAACATCTGCTGTTCTGTGTCATTTTAAATGCATTTATTTGTCTGTTCTTTTAATTCAAACATCTGTGACAGAATGTGCTCACTAGGCCCAGACTGCTCTCTTTCACACTGTAAAATCATCCAAACTACAGTTCAATAATCAGCCACTTGACATGAACTCACTACAATTGGATTATCATTCATTACTCCAGTACACAGTGTCAAACTGCTACATCTGAGTAACTGTCAGTGGTGATCAGAATTGACACTAAAAAAAGCCAAAAGAAGTAAAAACGTTATGCAAGGTCTACAGTTTGACATAAAGTTGATATCGTGCTGAATTGGCACATCTAGCTTTATGTTCTGTAATGGAGCAGATTTGTTACATGTTAGCTGTTCAGCTTTGACTGAATGTGGAATTATACATAGTTAAAAACCCTGGTGATACTGTAGAGGTGGTACTCTGATACTCTGTGAAATATCCAATGCACTGGTGTGACTGCCATGATTTATGTGCCAATGAGAAAGTTGAAAATGATATGAATTAGATAACTGCAATTCCATCTTCTTCTAAAATGTCAAACATTTGTGCTGTAATTTATTCAGCAAACTAGAAACATACTTAAACCTGCAGTGTTGAATTTTTACAGATTAATGAAAGTCTGTTAAAATTCAAGCCCTTGCCAACCGAGTTCACACAGTGCAGATAAAGTCTATCACCACCAGATAAATCTCTCTGGATTTCACAGTATACAGTTTTGGGTTTGACATTCCCGCGCTGAATGTAAACTGCAAAGTATGCAGGCCGTTCTCATCCTCTAGTCGTATGATATCATACGAAAAGTTGTGCTCTACTTTTTGTACGAGATCTGGCCTCACCAAGACCAGAACAATAAACACAAACCCCACACTAACTAGAAAATAATGGATCACTAATGCTATGAAAAAAAACCCACAATGCCTGGCTCCCTCACTGACCACAAAACAGGAGAAAAAAAGGGCTTCGCCAATAACTATACAAGACAGAACAGCCGTCAAAATGTCAGGTAGCAGCAGGACATTTAACCAGGAGTTTTTAATTCACTGAGGATTTCATTTATATCCTCAACATTTCTTCACACAACAACAAGAAGGTGTCCTGGATAACTTGATGAAATGCTTTGTGAATGTTATGACCATCATTTTTTATTATTTCACCTTCAATTGTGAGAAATAAGTTTTTGTTTTTGCTGTTTTGGACAATAGCGGAAGTGGCTACGTTAGCCTACCCATGATCCTCAGCGACCGTAGGAATAAAAAGAGAAAAAAAACGCTTGTGTCTCAAATCTTCTGGTCATAGTTGTCTTCAGCCTCTGCAGTTGATTGAAAAGAGGGTGAAACAAGGTCTTAGACATTCACAACGAATATCACCCAGTTTTCAACCAGAAATCAACGTTGAAAACTAAGTCGGTGCTCACTGGGATTGCTTTAACTGCCAAAAGTCCTGCACTCAAGCTTTACACTTGGCTTTGCCTTTCAGTTCCTATAGTAACAAAATAAAAGTCCTCTCCCTACATTTTAACTGTATAAATATAATAATGTACTAAAATAAATCAAATGATATTGGTATTTACAAAGGTATTTTTACAGGGAATGTATTCTGAGTCAAATAACCTGAGTAAGTTAAAGAGATGACCATTTTTAATAGTAAAAGATGGATCGCAACAAAAGTAACATTTATTTGTTGTCTTGAGATTTACTTTAAAAAATGAAAAAACAAACAAACAAAAATTCCTGGAAATTATATGTGTTGGACATGACTTATGTCCAGCAGAGCAGTAGCAAGTCAGAAAGGATGTGGAGGCTGAGTGTTTTTATCGGTATGTAACACATAAAACCTTAATGTGGGAGACTGGAGTGTCTCTTCTTCTGCACTGGGAGGTGAAAATTGAATGAGAGTGAATGAGCCCAGTGTAAATCCCATCTGAGATACTAAGGTCTTTGCAGTTATTAATTAGCTGAGATATTTATATCAGTGTAAGCTGCAGGGAGGGAAAACATGAACAATCCTGCAAGCGGATAGAAATGTATACACAAACACACACATACATACAGTACACATAAGCAGTATGGGAAGGCAGGAAACAACCTTATCTTGTACAATACAATATTCAACACCTGCAGAAACAGCGATAAGGTGGGCTGGGAAGAGAAGTTGTAACAATGAGGGGCATACAGCATGTGGATTGATTTTAAGTGTTTCTGAACTGATCTTTAAAGGAATATTACACTTAAATTCTATCACCAGAGGTGTCTTTAAAAGGTTTGATGCTTGCTCCATCATGGACGAGGACAGCTGTAGTCAGTTTTGTTGTTTTACGTTCAAGTGACAGTTGTAATAAGTAGTATGACTATATGATCTCTTGGTAGCAATTGGGGGAACAGTGTGACGTTATTATATAGCATCACGGTCCACATAGGGACATTGGGATCAACAAACATCAGACTTTAAATATGAGAAACTGCTGTTAATTTCTCATTTTCAGCTGCAAGTCAACATGTTTTTTTCCCCAACCATGACCACAATCGCCCCTGAACTTAAACCACGTTGTTTTTGTATTATAACCATGAGGATGAGGGGTTCTTTACCTCAATAAATATCTAATTTGACCAAAACCATGATCTTTCTCTAAACCTAACCAAGTTGTCTTTGCGCCATAATCTAGTCAAACCTTGACCACAGCATTGCCACATGCACATGGCCTGAAGTCTTAAAGTCCAACTAATATAGTCAACATGCTTTTTAAATAAACTGTTAACTTTTTATATTTATAAGAAAAGAAAAAAGTTCTTTGAGGAAATACCAGCTGGCTGGAGGGATATGTCTGATTGACAGCTGGTGGCAGGCCGAGCATCTGTGTTACACTATGTGCGATAACTAAAAATCAGTTCAGACAGTGGGTTCTCAGCAGGGATTTTGAACCACAGCAGCATCTCAACAGAACAAAGAAACATTTTCAGGTATGTTCACATGCTGTTTAATGTGCTGCAGCTGAGGAGTTAATTAGCAATCTAGCTCACTCAACATGCTTAGGTGAAGGACAAGATGTTTGTTCATGTTTGTCAGTTAGATAAGAAAGGTAATTCAGCAGGAAAGTAAATGTAGATTGTTCAGAGTCTATAGTTCTTGTGTTGTGTAGCAAGCTGCTGTCTGGCTCACTGTGACCGTCTACTCTGCCTTTGATCAAACACGGACATTACTGCTTTATACAAAGATTTGATTAGCTGTATGAAAAGAACCTCCTAATCTATGTAGATGGTTAACCAACAGTCAAATTCATGCAAAATTAGGGGGTGCCATCATGAAATCATAAGCTATAAAATATATATTTCTTTATGTTCATAGTTTTTTTTCCCCTCAAAGGAATACAGGAAGAGTGATTTACAGAGCAAATGTGTATGCTGTACAAGATGTTTGGACTTTCTCAAACCACTCCTGCACCATAATCCACTAAGAAAATAAAAAGCCGCAAGAGACTGTTAAGCTCTCATGTTTGTGGTCATCTTTGCAACCAAGACAACCAAGAAGAGAACTAGTAGTTACTGTGACTAAGTGAGCCTAATCTGTGATCATAACGCTATTGAGTGGAGCCTCCTTTCTCAGAAAAAGTGAGCAAATGTAGAAAGTTGTATATCCACCTAAACCTTTTACAAGATTGTAATGATGATTTGCCAGAAGTACTTAAAGGTGAACATATTTAGTACTTACCATAGGACAATGAAATATTTTACGAAGGGATTTTGAGTCCAATACATGATCAAAGCTTCAAGCTAGAAGGAGAGGCAGCAGCATGCACAGAGACTTTTGCACTCAAGAGAAAACAGGCAGAGGTTGCAAACTCCCTGTGCACACCAATGACAAATGAATAGTATGTGATACCATTTGGTCTTAGAAGTTGTGGCTTTCGGTGGCTCATTCCTTGTTTGTGACACACAGATCCTTCATGTTAACACAAACTATAGCTTACTGTGGAGACTGAGGAAGCAAAGTCTCTCTAGTTTCTGAAGACATAAACAAACCATTATTCTTTACAGCGGGAAGCATAACATGTCAGTGCTGACACATAGGTGGGTTTGGATTACTGCTCAGTGAGAACGAATCCCTCGTGGTTCAGTGGTTTAGCCCATTTAATCCATGTCATTTAAAAAGTGTTGTTCACCTGCCATCATTTATTTTCATCCCTACACTGCTCACCTGTGTGGCTTTCTTACATTTGTTCTGCGCATTGCTTCATTGTCTTTTTGTTTTCATACTCCCCTTCCTGCTCATAGTCTCTTCATTCTCATCACTCCTCAATCTCATCAATCATTCTCCACATCTTTGCTTTCCTTGCAGCCAAATTTCATATACCTATTCTCTGCTCCCATAAATGCCACCCTGTTTTAAAAATGATGTAATTACTATTGCTGCAGTCTGCAAAATTGTTATTTATAATGGACAGATTGGGTGATACATACTTTTAATGCTTGTCTTTGTTTTTTATCATAGTAAAACTGAGGATTATTTACAGTCAGTGTTATCATAGGTGATCTAAACAGCTATTAAAAGAACAGTTGAGCATTTTATTGGTTTATTTGCCATGTTAAGCAAAGTGCATAAACAAATATTCAGATTCAAATATTCAAATCAAGGCGAAAACCCAATAATTATGATCATAATTCAGAGTCCTTTATCCACCTGACATACACATACTTATCATTAAGTTGTAGGAAGATACTCATCACATCAGACATAAACATACAGACATCACCTGTAAAAGACAAATGTGCATATTTTGAGGTATTGCAAAACATAACGTGTATATGCATTTTTATCATCTCTCACACACAGACGTGCGCAGACACATATTATGCTGGGTCGATTTGCGTTGTGGATGAATAGTTGTTGGTGCAAAGCAGCTGTATCGACTGGCGGAAAAGCCTTTATTGATAAAGCCATAAAAGACGAGGCATTTTAGTATTAATAACTCACCACAAAGCTCTCCTCTGTATATAACACAGATATCATTAACTGTGGCACTGCTGTCACACTGGTAATGGCTATAATCAAGCTCCCTGCAGCAGTAAAGTTGTGTGTGTGTGTATGTGTGTGTGTATGTGTGTGCATGTACACAGTTGCCTAATGAAAGAGTATGGCGCAACCCTTTGAGCCTTGTTGTGACAGAGAATGGATAAAGCGAGGCTGCATGCACGACGGGAAAGGCTAATTTTGTCTAATATGGCAGAGGGTGACTTGAGTTGACTACATTACAGTTTGTGAGGTTTCATTACATTGGTTTCAACTACACAGGGTTAAACGGGCTGGTTATTTGTGGTTGTTTGTAAATGTGTCAACAGTATGTGTGTGTGTTGGTGTTTGCAGTTTTATTCATAAAAAATATATACTTATTGTTTAAATTGTACCATATAAGATTGTATATATCTGTAAATTACACATAATTATTATTAATTTAAAAAGTGCAAACTGCTTATAGTGATTATGTCTGGCTGGCTCAAATTGATCACTGTAAGCGGATGAAATCATAACCGTTTTCCTTTATTTCTCATGTAAATTACCATCTAATTGACAATTGTATATTTATTACATGAATATAAAATAATGTAATTTACTGACTATTTCAAACCACAGTACATATCTCCAACTTCCATTGTGCCTAACTGGTTTCTCAACCAAACTCTGATTACAATTCAGGATATTTTAAACATTTCCACACTGAATGCAGGAAATGAACACTGGTTAACTGATCTAACATTCAACTTTACTTGCTGGGCCTGATCTCAGTAGTTTGAGTCGTTGACAGCTGCCGTGTAGGCACTACGGCACGGCTGGTGGAGCTGATGGCTAGTAGAGCTAGCGGCTAAACGGTGATAACAGTTTATCTCCTATAAATGCTGGATTATAGCTGCTGGTTGTCAGAGATCCAAGACAGTAACTGAAACGCACTCGTGGGTTATCCACTTGAGAGACTGTATTTTCCGCTGATAGTAACCATCATAGAACCATCCAAACTGCTTTATTGTTGCTCATTGATTGGTTGCCTGATGAATTAACCAACGGAAGAGTAAAAAGCAGAACACCTGCTCATGTGTTCAACTGTGTTAAAGGATTTGGCTAGTGATTTTCTATATTATTGTCAAGGAATGTAATGTGGAGCCAAACCAATAATGATCTACTACTACTTACTTACAGGTATTGTGCATGTACCCAAAGCCTCATATATTGTATTCCTCTGTGTCTTAGACCTCGATCGTTGTCCAAAAATGATTAAAAACATGTCAATGAGCCACACTGTTGCACTAGGTGACATGTCCCTTCATCCCTGAAGAGATGGTTAATGGTTAGCTTGATGAGAAAAGGCTCCAAAGAGTAAACACAACAATGTGTCAGTGGCGTCTGCCGTACTGGGAACGTCACACATGAGGATTACTATCTGATTGCTGTTTTTATTCTGACTACGGTTATTATTCACTTCAGGAATATGTCACCCAGTGCAACAGTGTGGCTCACTGACATGTTTTTACTAGTTATTAACCAGGTCAATTTAACTACAGTGGAAGTCTATGCACAGAGAAATATATCAGACTTTGTATACATGCACAATACCTGTTAGTTCAGTTAGTTAATTGTTGATTTAGTTCTGTATATGTATACGTGTGTGTGTGTGTGTGTGTGTGTGTGTGTGTGTGTGTGTGTGTGTGTGTGTGTGTGTGTGTGTGTGTGTGTGTGTGTGTGTGTGTGTGTGTGTGTGTGTGTGTATAATGGATGGATAGTTCATAAAGTGAAAGAATGGATTGAAATAGACATGTTGATACTTTTTTAGCACAGTGAAAGTGAACTGTTGCCACAATTGCAATATATTACAACTGACAAAATGTAAGCTGCTTTCACCCTCAAAAGGAGCAAAACATAAATGTTTTACTGCCTCTTTCGAGACTTATACAATTTGGGGTGGAGCATAATTTAAATGTTCCATTGTTCTCATTTGGAGGGTTCCCATTTTGGCTTATTGAACATTGAACAGTGATAATAGTGGTGTTATGTATGCTTAGCTTAGCTTAGCATATGGAATCATAATTCATTTTATGTGACCATCTTTAACTGAAAAAAAGTGCAGCTTCACAGCAATCCTGTAACAATGTGAATGAGTAGAGTATGCATTTTAAACTTGAAATATTTTTTAAAGATATATCAGAAATAGTGTGAGATTACCATACCCTGCTCCTGTCCCATCTTTTTTTTAGTTGCCATCTAACACACACATTCACTCATCCTTGAACACTTTTTGTAACATACAAATGCGCTCAAGAGTTTGTCACTGAAGATGGAGTTTCAGCAAAGCGCTTCTGTCTATTTTAGGATTAAATATGCAGGAATAACCTTCAAATACAAAGAACATGGTTAATGCATTAGTGTGAGCGTGTGTGTAACATATGACAATCTCTATGTTTAGCAGTACAGGATAAGTATTAAATATATTTTCAGAGAGGTTCTCACGACAGACTCTCTGTATTTCAGATTCCACATAGCTTTTGTATTCCATTTAGCATTTATTTTCATTGCATTTATTTTCTTATTGATATTTATAATTTATTATTATTTCAAATGATGACTTCAACTTGAATGTAACAGGTTAAATGGGAAATAAATGATAACAGGTTTCCATATAATTACACTTAGAACTAAACTACACTGTGAACTACTTTGGAGAGGTTTTGGCAATTTTGTGGCAACTTAATTGCTTATAACTGCCAAGACTGTGCAAGTGACATGAGTGGGGTCTTGAAATCTGTCTTATTAAAATGGAGCTCAGCAAAAGTTAAAGATAGAAGACTACTTCACGCTACACTCAGTAAAAAGAAAAAGAAAACACTTTAGAAAGTAATACCATCCAACAGAACAACTCTGCATTGCATGCATTTGTGAACATTTCACTCAATTATAGCTTTTGAAGCTGTCTTTACTGGCTTACTGAATTGCATTATATCAAAAGGTATTTTTATATACATCATTGTGACAGCTGTATAATCAACTGAGCGTCACTTACATCAGGCATGGCTACACTATAAAATCAAAAGCCATGAAGAGTCATATGAACCATTACATTCACGCCACATTGCCACATTAGAGTGACTAACAAATTGGCTCCAGTTGTAAAAATAGATAAAAATAGTGATGAAATGAAAGCTTGGACATCAACAGCAAAAAACAGAAAGCTGGTGTGCCAGTAGTGAGGCAATGGAAGGAAGGGTGCTTTTTTTCTCTGACTTTCAAAAGGTTCACATGGTATGTCTGCTTCTGCTTCCTCTTCTCTGGATGTAGGATCTCATATGTTAACTTCAAAAGGTCCCTGCCCTCCTAAGGAGACCTTTTGACCTGGTTTGAACTCACGTTTGTGTGCCTGCTGATCATACCTTTGTTTCTTTGTCTTCTTCTTCCTCTAGGAGCTTGAGCCTAGCTTGCTCTTGAAACAGCTTTAACTGGTACCTCATCAGACATATTGCACTACACACATTAGCTGCTACCTCCTGCCATTTCTTTTTCAGCAGATACAGAGGCTTCTGGGCTAACCAGAGCAGCTCAAACAGCGAGAATCTGGTAGATGCTTGAGGCACTTCCCTGTAGGCAAAGGAAAAAAAGGGTTATGACTTATCCCAGTTCTTCCCTGTATTAGATGCAAACTTTTTGAGAATCCTCTTGAAGGTTTGGTTAAATCTCTCCACTCCGCTATCTGTCTGTGGGTGATAAGGAGATGTGCTGATAGCAGTTATGCTCAACTCCGGCTTCCCAGGTCAGTCAGGATGTCCTCCAGGATGCCTGCATGAGAAAAGAGCTGGACTAGAACACTGATCAGTTTTTGAGTGGTTACCAACCAGAGAGGAAAAACTTCAGGGAGGTAATGTATTCACACACAACAAAAATGCTGTTATCCTGCTGAGCTTTTAACTTCAAACTAAGCACAAGAAAGAAATATGTGATTTAAGTTTATTTTCAAATAGCAGTACCACACATTTCAAGACATACAGAAATGTAGCAAGTCGTTCTTTAAGGTCCTTTGTCCTCTGAATGCTCTTTTATGTCCAGTTTAGCTATTGTGCTAAAAACAAAAACAAGATTAAACATAACAAACCCTCTCATCATGAATAATTAATAAGCACATTCCTTACGGCTGTAATCAGAGTGTGCTGTGTTTATGTAGGCTTGGCCTACCTTGTGTTTGTCCCTGCCTGCAAATGTACTGTATGTAAGGTCATGACCATTTGTATGTGCATGTGTTGTGACATCTTACACTTGTCGCTTTGTGTTGTTTTCCAAGGAAACAAAAGGATGAGGAAAGTAAATGTTTCAATACTTTAACTCACATACCTCATGCACATACAGCACAAGTACACATGTTTCTGCATGTGATACGCATATGCATGTTATGTCATCTGCCTCAACAAAATAAATGCATCTATTTTTTAAATCTTTTTGTGGAATGTTAGAGAAAATGATCCACTTAGTTGACCTGACTCACCAAATGGTTTGTTACAGAGAACCATCTGAAAAGTCGTTCTTGGAAACTGTTTGGAAAAGAGCAGGCATTTTCAAAAAATACTCGGCAGGAGATTGGATGTACCACCTATCGACTTACCTTGTATGGCAGCTGGATTCGTGAGATCAGAAGATCATGCGAGAATCCTCATGGGATGCTGATTGGTCCGCACCAACGGTGGTTTGGACACAAGCGCATAATTTAAAGCCTGACAAGATGGATTCTCCTGTGATCTAGCGAATTCAGCTGCCTTGCAAGGTAACCACTGAGCATTCATACAACAACCCTGTGTATAAAAAAGAATAAATAAATAAAAAAGTCAACATCATACACCATGAATGTACATTTATATATCTATATATACATACATATATATGTATATATAATGAGGCTGTATAGGCTATGTTACGATAAATACATATGAATACAATGCTTTTCTAAAAGCCTGATTTATTTGAAATGTATATAATCAATGTGTATATGCTGAAGAGGTCCTTATTTTACCAATTTCTCAAGTTTAAAATGAATAACTTTAATGAGTAAGAGTCAGTTAGAATTAGATGCAGGGACGGTTAAAGAAGCAATCTTTAAAACGCCCCCAGTGAGAGATTTTTCTTTGTTTGTGACTTTGGTTGTTTATTTCGCCCTGTATCTATTGAACTGAACAAGAATTAAAGAGTAGATTGTGAGGAAAAGAGGGAAATAGAACATTAGCTTAGTTTGAGATAACAGTACACAACACTGCAACTAATCAATTTATCCTCTTTACAGACTTTTGGGACCAGTGTTTGCTGTTTGGTCTAGTTTTGCAGTTTCTTATCTAATAAACAGACTCAACTGCATGGGAGAAAAAAAAAAGAATTATGGAGATTTTTTCTCATCTACAATTCTGGCTCCCTATTCCTTTATATCTTAAAAATGTTTTTTAATTCAGGATATGATGATACCCATCTGTGATCAGTTCAAAAGCGTTTCCTTTTGTTCTTCAGTCTCTATCAAGTCAAATCCTTGATGATTGCTGTGGCTAGCAGGTGTACTGTACATATTAGCATTGATTTGTTATGGGTGTCACACTGTTGATAAAAGTAAGAGATAATTATGAAGACATGTAGTGCGTTCATTGTACTGTAACGACATTAGAGGACAGCAACAGCATTATAGTGCTGACCTGCTTGAATGCATAGTGTGTCAATTGGCACGGTGTATACTGTGTGTGTGTGTGTGTGTGTGTGTGTGAGAGAGAATGATTTTAAAATGGCAGTCCAGATATAAATAGAGTGAAAGTCATGCAGGTTAAGGGAAAAGGAAACCAATGGTCATTTATTATGAATGACATGACCGGACCACCTACAGTGAAGGGAGCCAACAGTACAGTTAAAGAGAGACAGAGAACAACTTAAAACAAGACAAATGGCAGTGTGCACAGATGCAAAGAGAGAGGATCACTTCTCTAAAAGAATAAGACAACACCAAGCTGTATGGGAGGATTAAATTACATCAATTTAGGCATTTTACGGGTTAAATCCCAGTCTCCAATCACTTTAAGAGCAGGGTTCTTGGCAGAGTTAGGAAATACTGAGCCACATTTGTTCCGTCTAACAACAGAAGGTATTTTTTTTGCCTCATGAGAGGAAGTTAGGTCTGGTAGTTATGTAATATCTTCATTGTTAAAACCGAATTAATGAATATTTCATCTTCCTGTGGTAACAACATTTTTCCACATTCAACACTAACATGCATGCACAAGCTGTTTTGGTTGTTTTCAAGGTCTGGGGTGTGCAAACACTCACTCCTCACTGCGTGCCTTGGATACTGTGAAAGTTTGCCCCCCACTGAATATGAAACAAAAACAAAGCTTAAGCAACTATTTGAGATGATAGGGGCACAGTGCAGTAATCAGATGGAGGCTTTAATGACACGAGTATGATAGCATCTGTCCCACTGCAGAGGAAGTAAACACTCGACTCATTATAGAACCAACTTTCTTTGTGAGAAATGAAGATATCCACACATAAGCACTGTTGAATTATCAACATTCACCACAATTAATGATATAAGCATTCAGAATTGTGTTAGTTATCATTAATATGTATTCTGTAAGCACTAAATGTGTCCTTATATACTTAAAATGCACCACTTACTGTATAACCAAATTTAGCCCTGCATGGGGAGGAAAAGTGTCAACGGCAAAAATATTTTAGCAATTATAGCAACACTTACGCCACATTTATCCAAGTGTGAACTGGTTTAGTGGTCTGTGTGATGGCAAAATAAATGAATGCCCATGTCAGAGTGTGATATGTATCAACTACAAGCATGTGTGTATAGAAGAAATCGCATATAATTTTGTTTGATTACATACCGTAGCATGACAACCCATAATTGGATATGTGGATAATAAGCTGACAGCTGATAATAGTTGTTTGTTGCTGTAGATACGTTAAGCTTTCTGACTTGGGCAATTATCTACCCACACTCTGTAACACTGCAAGATTACATACTGATCTGAGTACATCAGCATATGTACAATATAACCACTGTTTTTCATTGTAGTCTGGGAGAGCTACCTTTGTGTATGCATTCAAAAGCAGATATTTCTACAAAGACACAGGCACATACAAAATGCTTAATTGAGAGGGTGTATGATAATCAGCGATAACAATAGCTTATACTGTGTATAATGTCTTAGAAATCACACCATTGAGAGACCAATTCATGTTCATATTTCTATTAAGTGCTGATAAAAACAAAACACATAATAGAACTGAAGGAGAATTATAGCAGATGGTAAAGGAGATGAGTGTGAGATATGTTGGAAGAAGAACAAGTAATGTTGGGATCAGCATGGTGAAGAATGACAAAACCCCAATCAGCTGTGGCTCAGACTTGGACAAAAAAAGTACATGTCAAATATGCCAAACTCCCATGGGCAATGTGAAAACAAATACATTGATTTGTGAATGATATAAGAAGAACTATTGGCATAAAAAGGCCTAAAAAAAGATGGAGTATATTATCCTACAGAAATTATACACGGGCATTATGTGGTTTTGACCATATTGTGAAGAAATCGTGGAAAAGAGCATAGAGAGACAGAGCAGATGATTGATGAAAAATGCCAGCTAATTATCCAGTTAAGTTTGAACAAGGAATGCAGGGGCCAGAATCAAAGCTGGAGAATTAGTGTGATGAGAAGGGAGTTGTTGAAATCACAAAGGAGCAGCTAAAACAACAACAGCAAAAGGCATGCCAAGTTGGGTTGGTGTAGTTAAAAACGCAGACCCAAAGAAAAAAACACTTTCACAACCAGGTTTGGGGAGTAACGGACTACATGTAACAGCGTTATGTAGTTACGATACAAAAAAAGTAAATGTATTCTGCTACAGTTGCAAAAAATAATATGTAACCACCTGATTACAGGTACATTTAGTAAAAATGGGGATTATTCAACAGGATTACAATTTTAAAACACATTTTACAATAAAGAAAGATAATTACCATGCACTGTAAAAGTCCCAAACATGAGCAGAGCAGAAATGAGAGGGCAAATCAACTCACTGATCCAGGATGGTCTGAGTGGAAGACGTGTGCAGGTGCGCACATACACACCATGAGCCTACCCACAAAAGATTTTGCACTAATCTACATCTGAGAGCAACACACAGCTGGCTGCAGCATCACACAGCAGCTGAAATAATAAGTGTGTCTCCAAACTAAGAAAAGGGCTATGCACATGTACACACGCGGTACAGCAGCAGTAACTTCATTAACACCGGATCAATCAGGATCTAACGGTAATTAATGCTCTATGTTCTGCTGCACATCTACACATTTACACACAGACTCAGTTTATATGGTGGGATTGTTTATAATAAAGAAGAATTTATGGATGAACCCTGAGTCCCATCAGAGCTGTCACAACATTTTTAATTTTAAGTAGCTGAAATTATTTTAAGTAGTCCAGTATCTGACTGAAGATTTTTAAATATCAATCTGATATCATTCAAGCCTTGAGAGAGAGAGAGAGCACAGTTAATATCAACCCAGGATTTCCACCGGGAGCGGCTAGACACGGTTTTGCTACAATAATTACGGCAGCCCTATCAAATCTGAACAGTGAACTTTGGGCTACCGTAATTACTGTAGTAGTAGGACAACTAAATGGCCCGATTTTGTTAACTTGCTCAAATATAGTTGATTTAGTTATTTTCCCTGATTTTTGTGCTTCTATCGTGGGTCAGTAGGCTACGTAGATAAATGGTGTCTTTGTCTGTGTTTGTTGATGAAATACGGGAGGCTGCATGGGTTGTTTTACTTTGTCAGTTGCGATTTAGAAACGGCTCCATCAAAAATAGATCTGCTGCAGATTCATAGTGCTGCGGCGCTAAGAACCGCTCCCGGTGGGGTCCCACTCATTGATTTGAGTGGCAGCAATCAGCTCCGGTAATCGATGCAGCCGTACCGCACCACTGACACTGAACAAACCAATATCTCCACCCTAACTGCTTGTGGCAAATTGTGCTTGTCTTTGTCAATTAGATGGTTTTGTATTTGCATAGAAAGTGGCCAGTTTTGCACCAAATTTGCCTTGTGTCTTTATTATTGCATATTTCGTATTGCAGTACATTACAGTAATATTGTGGTACTTGGATTACGTTACTAACTATATTTTTGAACAGGTAACTAGTAACTATATCGGAATACATTTTTAAAGTACCCCCCACCCCCCCAACCCTGTTAACAACATTCTGACTAATTTAGACGAATCAAATACTGTATTGTTTGAAATAAAGGAGCACAAATTGGAAAACAGAAAAAAATGACGCAAGTGACGTCCATATTTTTACTTAGGTATGATTTTAAATGCAGAATTTTTACTTGCAATTTAGTATTTTTACATTGTGGTATTGATAGCCCACTTTTATTTCAGTAAAGGATCTGGGTTCTTCCAACACTGCAGGTCACAGAATCTAATGGGTCCTGAAATATGGTGTAACAAGATAAATGATAATACATATACATATAAATATATACATTTTTGGTCATATTTTTCTGGGTGAGGTGAGGTTCTGTCAGGGAGCTCTGGAGCCATGACCTTACTATCCCTAAATTCACAAACAGCCCTGCTTTTCACATGAACAAATTCCCTGAGCTCTCCCTCTAAAAACTTTTCTCTGCAGTCTTCTCTATAAATAACTAGTTTCCTTTCATTAATTGGAGGAATAGATATACACTTCACATCTTGTCATTGTGATAATTGGCTATTTAGAGTTCTGACACATGAATCATCAGACAGCTCTGCTCACAGAGTTTATTTTGTATAGTGTGGCTATACCAATTCTGTTTTGTAACGCTTTAGCCATGCTAAAACAGTATCTCAGTATCTTGCCCAGAGTCACTTCGACACGGGGACTGAAAGAGCTGGGAATTAAACTGTCAATCTTCTGATTAGCGGACAATCGTACCGTACCCCCTGAACCACAGCCACCAACTGCTGATTCCACTATCCTGAAGTCTCAAAGAGCTTCTAATGTTGCTGTAGACTCCTACATGCATAGATGCCGGGCTAGCGCTAGTGAGACACAATAGCTCCTGGAAATTGTGTTAACTTTCTCCCCACTGTTCTGTACAAGAAGTTACTGAAGAGGAGTGTAAGTTAACTTAAATTGCAATAATTTACTGATTACACATTAACCTTTATAACTCACTTGTCATACACACTCCAATCCTGAACAAAACTTAAATTAGGTGATGCTAACCCGAAGTTTAAAAGTATTGGTGTGCGCATTATGAAGTTGGAAATAGACTAACTCTCTTTCTTTTTTAAATCTGTTTATAGCGGTATTGCATAAATGTATATTCGTAGACACACACACACACACACACACACACACACACACACACACACACACACACACACACACACACACACACACACACACACAACAGGGACCAAGAGACAACCATCTCAGTCTTAATTGAAAGATGTAATCTTGCAAATGGAAGTCATGAAACATTCAGTGTGTGCGTAAGTGTGCGTGTATGTTTATGTGTATATACTGTATGTGTGTAAGCCTCAAGAGACTCACTCGGAAACACTTCTGACTGAATGAAAAAAAAAACACTGTTGACCTCTCCACATCTCCTTTTAATCTTCTCCTCTCCCTTTTCATGCTCCTTTATTTCTATTGTCTTCTTCTTTTATGTCTTTCTTCCCACCATCTTTCCTCCTCAATTCACTCTCCTTCTATCCCACTACCCGTATCTTTCCTCAAATTTCACTCCTTTTTCATCATGTTTTTCCCCCCACTGTCCCTCACACATATCCCCCTATCCCTCTCCTCTCCTCTTCCTCTGCTGGCTCCTGGCTCACATCTTCCCTTTGTCTTAATATCCTTTCCCAATATCTCTCACTTCCATTGCATCCCTGTCATCCCACACACTTGTCCACTCAATCACTTTCATTTCTGCCCCTCCCATTCATACTTGCTCCTAATAGGCACCACATCTCTCAGGCCCTGCTCATGTTTTTTTATGTGTTTTCATATCTGTTCTTTTTTATGTCCATGTGTCCCACTGGTAACATCTGTCACTCCAAACAGACAGTAATTACTTACTGTGTGTCGGTACTGGGATGCTACGCTAAGGGCAAAGTGGTAAAATCAGAACACATACATCTACACCGATCAACCATTTCATACCGAGTTTAAAAGGGTTTTTCTGTAGTAATGTATCGCCAACAGAAACATTCAAGTACCGACTTTCTGTAGTATTAAAAATATACATCTATCTACAGTACGTCAGGAGTTATTTTTGTAATCTTTAGGGCATTTTCAGACCTATAGTGCGTTTGTTTGGTCCGCAGCAGGCAATAAATTGTTACAATGTAGCATACAGACTTTGTTATGGTTCGGTTTCACATATGCATATTTCTAAATGAACCAAAATATGTAATAGTTACTTTACTCAAGTAAAAGTAAGAAAGTACAGTGTCTGAGATGTACCTAAGTACAAAATTAAAAAGTAAAAATAAATATTTACCATACATTTTTACCTCTTGATAACTCGGCAAAACGAAAACAGTTCTCGGCACACAAAATAGGATAGTTTTCCTCTTTTGTTAACAACCTGCACAGAAAAGAAAAATCACTAGACACAGTCTAGTTTTGCTGCACGCCAAATTTCAGACAGAATAAGTAAATATATTATATGATATAAATATTAGGGCTGTCAGCGTAAACACATTTATCGTGATGCAATTAAAGGCTGAACATTACGTGTTCATTTTTGTAATCACGTCATTCGCTCCTCACTGACTGTCATAAATTGCTGTTATAATGGACCTCTGTAAACTGTGCACAGTGCACAGCATGTGTTCATATGGTAGGAGTCTTCCTGCTACTGTCATATTCCTGCACTGTCTGCACACATTGTTGGGACTGTTGGGATTGTTGTCAGTAGAAAATTTTGATATGAGCAGACGCCCAGGGGCACACACCAAAAGAAAAAAAAAGAACCGTTTTCTATCACTTACTTGCATGTCATGTCTTCTTTTTATAAAGTCACAGAGGCTGAAACAAGTAACAAGCCTGTTTTGACAATGTAAGGGGTAGAAAGTCTAGATATTTGTGTTCAAATATACGAGGTAAAAGAAAAAAGTCTTCAGAAAAATAAATACTTAAGTACAGTAACGAATTACAAATACTTCCTTACTTCCCACCTCTGGTCATTTTTGCCAAATGATACCTTTTGAAAACGAGGTGCAGCTGCGACTAGAAAATAATTTGATGATGTACTGGAGTTGCCAAAGACACCTTGCACATTACTTCAGGAAGAAATATAAATTCAATATAAAATGTATTAAATTAAATATATAATTGTATCCACAATTCAGTGCCCCCCCATACCCATAATTCATTACAACTAGATCGTTTTGGACCTATTTGTTTCAGGTTGGTATCTTACCACCGGAACCACACTAGCGTTCAGCAGATGGTGCGTATCGAGACCACCTCTTTTTGGTGGTCTCGGACCGATTAATTTGGTGCAGACCTGAGTGCGATTGTTGCACTCTGACCGACACAAACAAACCCAAACAAGGTTAGATTAAAACACACTACATGCTGTTGGTGTGATGACGCCATGAGTCTCTGTAACCAAATGCAAACAAGGCCATTCAGTTTGTTGTCAGTTTTGTTAAGACACACTATCTGATGAGCATAAGTTAACATGATCACAACAAAATTAACTATTCCGGTGTAAAGCTAACTGATGAATATACTTACATGTAACCTTCATTTTAGACGGCTTACTAAAATCGTAAGAAATGTCAACCCTCTGATTGGTGTCTGTAACTGACAGGAAAACTGTCGCATCTGCCAGAGAAAGTTTGTGAGACAGGTTTGGAGAAGACCCTTATTTTCAATTATCATGAAGTGGCTGCAGACACTCTGTCAAATACATGACATAATTACCACGCTCAGTGATTTTCCGCTCATTTCAGGTTGATCTTTTTTGGCATCTATGCTTTCAACCTGTCTTGCGGATTTCTACTTGAGTTTGTAATTTCTTACATTACCTAGAATCCATTTTTGCAGTTGATTACAACCCTTGGAGAAGAAGCGCAAATATTACTGTCAGTCTAAAGTAGTCTGCCAACACTGAGATGCATCTATTTTTGTGACTGTGCCCTTTGCTCATAATACAACTTGTGGCATATTTTCGTTATGGTCTATTGAGGCCACTACTGGTGAGGAAATTAGTGTCTCAACTTCTACAGTTGATTTTCACCTGTATTCTTGTCAAACCTTAGAGAGGGAGAAAGGAAAGGAGAAAAGGAGAGCAGCAGGTTGCCAGACTGAAACTGAGGATGAAAGGCTTATAAGACAGAACAAGGATACACAATGTGATTGATTCTAAACCCTGCAGTTTTGTGCCTGCAGCTCTAGTTCAACCTGTGCTTTCTTTCTTTGCAAGAAGGTGTACTTTCTTTGTCTGTAGGTGGCACATGCTGGCATGTGTAGAATTAATCTGACAGTGACTGTTATGGCCCTGCATACGTGTGTGACGTAACAGTGACCACACGGTCCAAAAAATGTTTAGTAGGTATGGGAGTGTTTATAGCCAATCCCTTGAGGTGCTCTAAATATCTAGAGAATGTGTGTGACATATTGGAAAGATTATGTCAGACTAAATGTATATGAGGTTGTTAATTGAACCCAATCAGATTTGAACCCACACTTTTTCATAGTAGGGAATCCATGTATGTCAGTGGCACACCCGCGCAATCCCATCACACATATATACACACATGCATGAGCAAAAACCACTGAGTTTATATATCAAGACAGCATCCCAGCTGTGTGCGGTGTATGCCTGCAGGAAGAAAAGTGCCTTTGATGGCCCCTGGGAGGGTTAAGGAAGATGGAAGATAAGGTTCAGGTTGAGATGGTGTGTATTTGACAGGGAGCATTTGTGCATTTGTGGGTGTGGATGTGGTTGGCTGAGAAGTGCACTCATGTGTGTAGTCTCTAGTCTGGGCAGTTGACTCTGAAATGGTATGTAGAGACTAGAGACAGCAAAGCAAAGCAATAAATATCTGTGGGATTATCACACACCAAGAAAGACATGGTCAACTCAGGGTGTTTTTTGTTTTTTTTATTTATTTAATTTAAATTTAAATTTGATTGTGTAGTCTGTCACATATATCGAAGAATCTAATATGAGTGAATATACTGTATAGGTGTTTGGCAATAATACAATGGAGAAAAGCAAGACAATTATCACGTTTCAGGCACTGCATGTTGAAAACAATGAAAAAAATCATTGTCAAACTGGTATTTCTGCTATTAGCCACTTTTCCAGTTGGAATAACAATTAACAAAGAGATATGGCCAATCAAATTGCTGAAATTAGCACCAAAACTGATTACTAAAACACTTCCCACATCAAAATATGAGGGATGACGCTGCAATACACTCTTTAACTAACCAGATGGAAAGTAATTGAGACCTCAATGAATTAGAGAGCTAAAACAAACAGATACAGTAACAGTGACTCATATACTAAAAGTGAGGCAGGAGCAGGAAACAAGAGCATCAGGAGGTGGAATGCAGATCAGTTTATAGACGGCACGCCATGGCCACGAACAAGAGGAGATTAAGCTGTTTAAATGGAGCCCTGGAGCTCACAGGCCTTCCTCCTTGAAACAGACATCAAGGCTTTGTTCAGTGAGAGCCGCTACACAAAAGCTACAAATTCACCACATGGCCACATACCATGGGAATGACAGAAAAATCCTGCACCTGCCTCTGCAGGGAGCACCTTTATTCTGACTTGGCCCTGCTTCTGCGACAGAGAAAAAGGGAACCTTCTTCTGTTTTTTTTGGGGTGGGTTTTTGTGTCTTTTTTTGTCTTCTATGGCACAGCTTCTAGCTAGCAGTTGTGAGAGTCACGTAAGAGCAGTCAGTCATAACTGTAGACTTTACCATGTCAAGCAGGGACACCCCAGCTCAGTCTATTGACTCTTGTAGGGTAGACCACCATTCACTGCCTGGCTGTTAGAAAGTGATACTCACACTACACCAACATACATAAAATCATCCTATACTTTACAGTTCTTAACAAGTGGCAAAATACCTTTGTAATGCTCCTGTGCTGAATAAACCAGGCCAATGTTATCTGCTAACATCATGGCCAATACAATTTTTTTACCAGTGATCACATAATATTCACTATAGATATGTCATCACTGACTGTCTCAGCGTCCTGTAGACTATCAATCACAGAAAGCAGGTGCCAAGCTTGGCCATGAGTAAAGCCTGGGCACTTCCTGATTAGTTCATGCAAAGCACATTAAAGCCTCTAGTGTCTGTTAGAGGACAAAGCATGTGTGAAGACAGACAGGATCATTCAAATCACCCCAGGCTTTACAAACAAATACATTCACCAAATAGTAGTTTCAATATATGAAGCTACACAGGTTCACACAGAAAGGAAAGAACAATAGCCAAGGGACCATAGGCAGAAGAGAGGGAGGGGATGAGGGAAGTGGAAAGCAAAGACAAAGTGATGAAAAAACCTGAGAAAGGAAAGAATGGACAAAAGATCTATGAGATTATAAGAGAGGTGATGGTATAACGGCAAACAGGAAGGTGACAGAGCACATAGAAGACATAGAGGAAGAGGGGATAGAGGCAGGGATGAGAAAAAATGGGGAGGGAAGAGATTTAAGAGATAAATGAATTGGAGGAAGAGAAGTAGCTTAAATGACAATTGGGAAATGTAATGATAGTCCACGAAAGAGTGGCAGGGAATTTTAGTGGAGAAGATTCCTTTGAGGGATGGAAAAAGGGGAAAAAAAGAATGTGTGGCGTGTGATTGAGGGAGGAGGAAGATTTAATCTTCAACCCGGGTAGAAGCAAATGAAAATGAGCAGAACAAGAGCTATTAAGTAATGGCCAGATAGCAAGTGAGGGTGAGTTCATTCAGAGAGAGAAAATGGGAGAGAGACAGTTGTGAGTATAGTCCAGACAGAAGGGGAAAAATAAGTGTGATCCAGAAAGAGATGGGGAGGGGGCAGGGGGTGCAGCAGCGGCAAGACAAGCTTAGAAAGGGGGCTCGTCTTCCGCTCAGCTGTGTGTCTTGGCCGGCTGTGAAAAGCCGCTCTCTTCCTGTCAGCACAGGAAGCCCACAGGGCGTCATTGTATCAGACTCAGAGGGAGAGACAGGGACAGAGGGAACGACGGACAGAGGTTTGAATAATTTAGAGGAATTATTGATGAATTTGAGTTTCAGGTTAGTATCTCTTGATATTCAAGTGACTCTGCTCTCTTTTTACTATGTAATTGTTGATTTTGCTGTTGCATATCTACATGAAAAAATAGCAAGCAAGTCTCATCAAGACCAATAAAAGACTGATTTGTTTGTGTTGGATTGATCCACAGTCCTAATCAAGAAAAATACTTCAAAGCAAAACAGTTGCTCATACTTAAACTCTGAAAACAGGACTAAAACCTATAGCCATCCTCCCTTCACCACACAGTCTATGTTTACCAGTAAATTAAATTAAATTTCACCCAGGTCTCTATTTCACAGACAGTCTATTGTCCTCTTTCTGGTCACTGGCCCTAATGCCAGTCAGAGATTAGTTGCCAAGAGTCTGCAGTAGTGATTGGTTCCCCTCCAGGAAGATGGTTCTCTCAAGCTCCTTCAGTGAAATGAAAAAATCTTTCATTTAATTTCTCTTGTTTTTGTAAGTAATTGAGCAAGTCGCATACTCAGAAGCACTGGCTCAAATAGCCCCATGCAGCTGTGTGTGCACTGGTACAAAAATGTGAATCACTGTTTCTGACTCATTCAAACGCCTGCATTAATTGCTCAAAATTGCATATTGGGGACTCATAAGACTTCAGTACACGACAGACAATCTTTTGACTATTAATTTGTACTGATTGTGTTCATTTCAGTTTTTAATCACTGTGGCTCCTGTTGTGATTTTTTATTTCTATGATGTTCTTTTTGTTTTGGTACACAGTCTCCAGGGAGGCTAGAGTTAATGTAATAGGTTTGGTTTATCAGCCATTGAGAACAACAATTCCATTTTTCGAGCTTGTCCAGAGAATAGCCACTGCATATTGCTTTTGATATCAGTTTCACACAGTCTGAAGTCTCTAGTACAAAATTTCCCCTATGAAGTATAACCCCATAGTGACCCCATTCAACTAACTGTCACTGCACTCTTTCTACCATAGCGATGTGTGATCACACGTGCGTTGGTTTTGTTTGTGTGAGAGAGTAGGGGAGACAGAGAGAGAGAAAAGAGTGAGCTTCACATCTGTTTATTTGTTGATTATTATGGCTGCATGTATACATGACTGCACTCTATGCCACAGCACAAAAGAACATTCATCCTGCTCCATTCACTGTATGTACATCTTGTCCTCCATATGCGAGGTGATATATGTCCCTGTGACATGACTCCGGAAATTAGAGTAATTGCTAGCGATATGTTTTAGGGTGAAGGGGCAGAAAAAAGCAAAAGGAGCAAAATGGGTAATAGAGAGGGTAAATAGAGGAAAACATGCAGTGAATACAGAGATGACAGGAAAATGCTACAAAAAAATAATATAGCAACAGTCCCTGAGTCTGGGAGCAACCCTGAAATGAAAGAGACGATAAGCGTGTAGAGAGAGAAGACAGAAGGGAAGAAGTGACGGCGTTGATGAATTAAATATGTTTCTGCAAAGAACACACATCAAGAAGTGGGGCACAGAGATCCAGGGATATCCCTGTGTCTTTTGTGGCCTTCTTCTTGCTCCATCTCTCTTTGGCCCACTATAACTTCCTTCTTCGTGTCACTGCCTGTCCTTTTCAATATTATTTTCTCCAACTTTTTTGTATCTCTTTAGTCTCTTCCTCTTCACTTTTTACTCATCTGTACCTTCTCAATGATTCTCCATGTTTTGTTATGTTATCCATCTCTGAGATTATCTTGCTATTTGTTCTAAACATACCTAGAAATTACTACCATATTGGACAATTTCGGCACCTCACAATTTTTGCTCAATGACAAGGTTCAGTGCAACAAAGAAATATTATACAGGAAGCACTGTAACCAAAGTAAACCTAGTGTCTCTTACTGCAAGCCTGATTAGGGCTGTAACTAATGAATATATTTTTGAATATTCATTTAGTTAATAAATCATTTTTTAAAAATCATTTAAAAAAATAGTGAAAATTGGCATTCACAGTTTTCAGCACACAATGTTATCAAGATATTCAATTTATGTCAGATATGACAAAGAAGAACATGGTAACATTTGAGAAACTGGAATCAGAAAACAATTGGCATGTTTGCTTGAGAAAAGGCTAAAAAAAGGACTAATTGATTATCAAAACAGTTGCCAATTAATTTCTTTGGTTACCCATTAATAAAATAATCATTGTCACTCTAATCATGATCGTCTCCTAACCTTAACCAGTTATTTCAGTTGTCTAATCTCAACTGTACAAAAATGTTCTTATTTGCTCCATTTTATGTGAAGAATATTACTTGTTGTCACATTTCCTGCTTGTAGCGCTGTACTTTACTTTCTTTCTTCCCACAGTTCTTTCATCATTTTCTTTTCACCATTCCATCCTTTATACCTCTCAACTACTATTCTCTACTTTCCAACTCTCTGGTCTACTTTTCTTTCCATTATTCTTGCTCCCTCTACTCTCCTGTTTTGTTCTGTTTATTCTTTCCTATTCTCTCCCCTTTGTCTTCAAGTCTCTTGCTCCCCTTTTAAGCCATCCCCTCCTTTCATCTTATCGTTCCTTATTCCCATTCTCCCATCTCATATTTTGCCTCTCTGACCCAGTCCAATTCCTTTCCTCCTCCTCCCTTTTCATCTCATTCCTGCCACTCTGTTCCTCCCATGGCTATGCATCCCATTTTTCCATTTACTGTACTCATTGCTTTCCCTATTCTTGACTTCTGCTTTCATCTTGTCTCCTCTCCTCCCTCGCCATGAACCATAACTACCACTGCTCCACCCCCAACAAATGTCACCATGGATCAGTTGTAGAGTAGCGATACTCAGCCCATTCACCCTGACACCCTTACACTACAGTAATACTAAGCCATACCAAACGCAACTGTGTCTATTTTACACTTGGATGCTAATGTTAGAACAAAACACCTCGGGCAAACTGTAGAAAATTCCTAAACACTAATTCAGACTTGCTGCTAGCTACTTAAAGCACAGGTCCCACTGTGTTTAAATGTGTTGCACCATGAGTGTTAGTGCTGGGTTTCCTCTGCTTCTGTTTTTCTTTTACTCTATGTAACGACTCCCATCTGCAGCCATTTCCTTGCACTGAGATTTAGTGACAGCAGGGGGTTACTGAACTGACCTGCCCAAATCGAGACAGTGATGAGACTGTTTTAATGTTAAGGCTCAATTGTTGTTATGCAGGTGAGTAGAGGATAGGATTTTTTTTTTTTGCAGTCATTTTCTGTTATTTTCATATTGTTATAATGTCAAATATCTATGTTTAATGTGGTCAAATTCAAAATATGGGGTGAACATATGTAAAATGCTCCCTGCAAGTCAAAAGTCAGGGCTTCAGCCTGCTCTGAATGTTTCATTTTGTCGCTAAGGTTCTCCCATAGGTTGTTCATGTTGTCCACACACGCATATTTTGGATGAGATTCAGGCTTGAACACGTGAGTAGTTGCCATTTTGAGTAAAGAATAGGAAAAATAAGTGAAGTCCTAACACAGCCATTTGTTTATGTAGCCTCTGGAGCTGCCTGAAGTCTGAAGAGAGGCAACTCCTGGAAACTAACCGATCAGAGCAGAATGGGTTCACTGGGAGGGGGGCCTGAGAGACAAGAGCTAAAACGGCCTGTTTCAGACATAACTAAATTGAGGTGCTGCATAAAGAGCCAGTTTAAGATAAATAAGGAGTTTTCTCACCTTTAAATCATGCAAAGATATTCTAGTAGAGCCCCAGAATATAAATATATACTTAGAAATGTGGATGACATATCCCCTTTAAGCAGTTAAGTGTCACTGTTTCATGAGCCAGGGGTTAATGCATGCTTACATGAATTGATAAATAGAAGACATTTTCTATGAGCCTCAGAAAACTTAACACGTGTAGTTTACAGTTGGGTCCATTAATGTGAAATTACAATGGCATGCCAGGAAGATGTGAAGCTTTTCGTGAATCCTTGACATCCTTGACTAGAGCTAAAATGTATTAATAGAGAGGGAATAACATATATGTTGTGATAGTACGATGCTTTTGATGTAATGGAAAACATACAGTGACATCTAACACACTCCATTAACCTTATTATTCTTTCACAGAATGAAAAAATATACAGGGTGGCACCAACCAGTGCAATTAAATAAATGAAAATGATGAAGAAATAATAGTTTTTTATCCCATAAAGATGATTTAGCAGCAGCTTTGCTCACTACTGTAAAGTTCATCTTCTGCTCCTCTGTGTTAGCACAATTAATTTACTATGTCACATGTGAAATCTTAATTCTGTGTTACTGTATCAAGAATACTATATGTGTTAGAGTGGTGTTGACAACCACACATGCACACACACATGCATGAGCACCCACATACCATGCCTACACACACACCACTCCCTGTCACCCCCTATTATCATCATGATCATTTATTAAATGTGGCTTCCGCCAGAACAAGTGAGAGGGAGCTCAGGGGAAGGAGGGATTGCTTTCTTAATTAAACGAGAGGAAAAAAGAGAAGGAGCGCGGTGCCACAGGCTGGGCTCCTTTGAAGAAAAAACATTTATCTCATTCACTGCATTCCCCTGCTCCTCGTTTCTCCCTCTCTGAGTTGGCTTAGTTACTCTGTGGCAGAGTACAACACAGACGCACACCAACACACACTGCAGTGCGCTGCGACTCATTTTCTTTGTCAAGGTGTAACAAGAACATTGTTTCTTTTCCAGGTCGCAAGAAACTTTGCTAAATTATATAACATTAAACCTCTTGTGCACCTGCTAATTTGCGCTGTTACTCACACACACACACACACACACACACACACACACACACACACACACACACACACACACACACAAACACACACAGTCATACATTTCAGTTATTTTGCCTGTGAGGCCCAGCACACTGTGAACTGAACACATACTACATTGTTTTTTTTAACTTCCCTTTCATGCCATATGCAGCAGTAATTGAATGAATGTCAGCATATGCACACATGGACTCAACCTTCAAACACACATTGTAATAGTATCATGTAAGCATCACCTCTATTCACCTCCTCAGTGCACTTTTCCTTGTTGAAACACGTTACAAAAATGCTACATAAAAACAAAGTCTGCACAAATATATGTACATTTACATTATGGATATGAATTTATGGTTATATACAAGTTTACATAAATTATTTGGTTATGAAGTGTAACTGTAGTTCTATGAGTATAGGTGGAGCCCCCTAACTGGCTTTACAGGTTTGACCAATGTACTTTGCAATGCAGCATGTAGCACAGGAAGTCTTGGGGATGCTGCATTACTTGTATCCCCTGCAAGTAAGTGATGTGATTTTTCCTTTTGCTCTGTATTGTGAGCTGGATGAGGCATTAACTACCATCCTGAACTAAAAAAACCCTAATGTTCTCAAAAGGAATGGTTGAAATGGGGTGAATCGTTTCTCAAGGCATTGCAAGATGGTAGGCAGAATGGAATTAGCCTAAAAAGGAAGGTTGGGCAAATGAGGACAAACAGAACATGGAGGTGAAATGTAAGGGGGGGAAAAATGCATTAGTGAGACACAAAATTTGGTCTTTATCAGATGTAGAAAAATGTCGGGAGGAGAAGATGATATTGCAGCTTCCAGGATTCATCTTTTGTGCAGCCCTTTTCAGATTATAGACAAACAAAAGTGAAATGTCACATTGGGACAGATGAAGAAGTGGGTTGCTTATGCAGTGCTAGAAAATCCTGTGTCATCCCATGCAATGCTTGTGAGCAAGTTAGATGTGAGATTATCACACTTTATTTTTTAAAAATGTATTTATTTATTTATTTGCTTACAAGGGGTTTACACAGTTCAGATAATCTTCGCAAACAAATGCACTGGTCTCCTTAAACTTGGAAACAACTTGGTTGAGCTGATGGTGTTTATAAATTACTCATCATTTTGGCTGAGGTCAAAGGCAGTGGAAAAGCTGTCTTGACAGAGAGGTCCCTTTTAAAATGGGAAATCTTCCTGATTTGCTCCAACAGCACCCTAGGGAGAGCTTGGAGCTTCACCGGAAATTCCCACTGAGGGGCTGTTAAGCACACACACTGTGTCCTTTGCCTCACTCTCTGCATGCAGCATGTTAAGATAATAGGAAATTGATGACACATACAGTAGGGTCCAAAACACTGAGACCACTTTCCAAATCAAGTGAATGAGGAAGTGTTTCAGACTTTTGGACCCCACTGTACCCTTAATAGAATACAATACAAGCCAATACTGAAGTTATTGAACAGGGCAGTGGAGATATCCCCTTTTCCTCTTTCCACTTCTGAAAGCCCATTCATCTCAAGTTTCTATTTTCAACAGTGCAGAAAATGTGACCAGAGCAAGTGTATTTTGGAACATCATTGGGAAACAACCCCAGGTTCACCAGACCCAACCTTTTAGGGCCCAAATCATTAGCGGTTGCTCCCAGCAAGGCATCTAGCCCATTGCTACTTTCAGAAAATGCTCCCCAGAGCTAGGGCACTGGCCAGGATGACTGCATCATTAGCTGAATCACTCCTGTCATGCACTTGGTTATGTGCCTGCTCCTCACCAACTGCTCCTGCCTGATTCTCACCAACAGGGGGGAAATCAGATGTGGCAGGAGCAAAGCATCAAACAGCTTTTTGCAAATACAGCCGCCCCCAAGAATGGATTGTTGTGTTGATTCAGGAAAAGCTACAGGGTACAATGGGCCACTAACGCTCAAGTCTCATAATGCCAGCGTACAGACAGCAAGGCATTTGTCTAGTGACAGCCCAGATCTAGATATGACATCTTCTGTATGCCCCGTATCTTTACCAACACATCCTTGTAGCAAAGATGAAGGTGACACAGAGCATCACATCTATATCTAGTAGGTTGATGTGGCAAGCCTTGTCAACAGACCACACACAACCCACTGCTGTCGTCATGTTGGTCTAACTTCCTGCATGGATGCATCCCTAGATGGATGGGTTTTGAATTAGAACATAAAAGGTTTTTCCCTGTGGTTTAGTGATAGTTTGACTGCTATAGGAATGTTATATATGGATGATATATTGCACTGGTCAGAGAGATAGCAAGTGTACATAGGAATACGCAAAAAAACACTTTGGTACTTTCCCTAACCTTAATCAAGACCTGACAGTGCCTAAAAATAACCATAAAAAGTTTCAACATTTATGTTGTCAACATTGTATGCAATAGGAAAAAAAACAGAACAATGCACTCACACATTCAGCATCAACATTTTTGCAACATTCCAGAAGTGTTGACTAACAACATTTTCTAATTATGTTCACATTCAGCCATCATTGTGTTTCTACAAGAGCATATTTTTTGTGTTGTTTGTGATGTTGTGTTTCTGGCCTGGACAATTTTCATATGACAACTTCTCATCAACATCAGCTCATGAGATGCATTGCTTTCATAGAAACAGTGTTGGCAGCAAAGCTAGACAGGTGGATAGAAAGTGATTTTAGAATTCAGTTGTGACAGATTGGTGATAAATAAAAGAAAAAAAAACAAGATAAATTGTCTTAGTATCGTGTTGGGCACCACAGTCCACCAGAACAGCTTCAGAGCTCCTTGCCTTGAATTTTGAAGTCTCTGAACTTTACTAGGGGAGGGAACGCTATTCTCCCAAAGGATATTCTGACATTTTTGATGATGGAGACTGAGAGCACTGTCTAATACTGTCACTGCAAAATCTCCTATTGGTGTTGAATTGAGTCGAGATCTGGTGACTGCAAAGGAGACATGTTCATACTCATCAAACCATTTAGTGAGCACTTTCTTATTTCTCCATTACATTTGTGACCTCCATGTTATTTCAGCTACTTAATTAAATTGGATACACACATTTCCAATGGGATAAAAGGGGACTGTATTGTTTCAGAGGGCAAAAAATGTGTGGAATGAAAACTTTTAATCATGAGATGGTAGTTAAGTTGTTTTATGTCTCTATTTCTATCCTAATTAAAATTTGACAAACAGAACTGTGCTTGTATTTTTATGGACAATTTCCTGTTCATACATAATCATAAATCCTATTATTTATTCATGAAGATGAATACCTGCATTCACACACACACACACACACACACACACACACACACACACACACACACACACACACACACACACACACACACACACACACACACACACACAAAACACTCTGCAGATAAAGGTCATGAAAGGTTAGCGACTTCTCATTGGTCACAGTCAGAGTTCAGTCAGAGATTTAGAAGGAGTGAGAGAGAAGTGAGAAAGGAAGATGGAGAGAGAGTAAGGGGAGAGATGGAGAGGTACAGTAACTTATAAAACAGGTATGGTAAGCGTGAGAGAAAAAAGAAGCAGAGAGATGTAGAAGTGAGGATGGATTACAGAAAAGGAAAAAAAGGTGGAGGAGACAGATAATAAATGAAGAACAAGAGGGGGACCTCAGACAGAGATATGAGAAACATAAAGCAAAAGAATAAAAATGAGAAGAGAGTCGACATGGGAGGAGGTTAAGAGAGAGAGAGAGAGTGGTTTTCACACAGTGGACCACTGATGGATGGTTGGCATTTAGCTCCCCTCTACCTCCGGAAATAACTAATTAAGCATGGTCGTGTGTGTGTGTGTGTGTGTGTATGTGTGTGTGTGTGTGTGTGTGTGTGTGTGTGTGTGTGTGTGTGTGTGTGTGTGTGTGTGTGTGTGTGTGTGTGTGTGTGTGTGTGTGTGTGTGTGTGTGAGAGACAGAGAGAGAGAGAGAGAGAGGGAGAGATGTTTGTGCATGAGTACAGAGCTGGGAACTGTGAAGGGAAAATATATAGATTAGGTTCTCTTAAGATACTTTGCTTAAGAATTTACATTTGACTGTCTAAATTGAAAACACACTGACTGGTGTGAACTTCTACAAGGTGATCATAACTGCACTGATAACAGCAGGCGGCTTGAAAAGCAACACCTCCATAAGTGTTCATCCCAAACCTCCGTGATTTTAAAGTTAATACTAGATCTTGACACATAAGCTTTTGTTTTGATTACCTCTACCTGTTTTGTCCACCTTGTATATTGTCAGACTTTTGCCACCTGGAATACCTTTCCATGCTTTTTTACTTCTTTGCATGCACCCCACATAGTTTCCTTGATGCCACTTGGTCTGAGAGCTATTGGATTGGTTTTGTGGAAGTACTCCAACACAGTTATGGTGAGCCAGGGGTATATAACATTCGGGCAAATTGTGAGATGGTTTTTGAAGGGTGTGTTCATATTTTCACCCGTTAAGCCAGTGTCTTACTTTTCTGCTCATGTGACAATTGCTGGAAGGAGCAAGGTCTGTTGATATAATATTATTAGAACAAAACATTGAAATCTTAACAATTGTGTGATTTTTCACACCAAAAACCAAAACAAAACAATTTCATCATTCTCAAATTAAATGTGTACTGATTTCTAGATCATGGGTAGAAACCATGAAACACTGAGGAACAAGCTTACTGAAACTTTTCAGTTTTTGCACATTGCTTGCTCTACATTCCTTCATTGCATATTAACAGAGACCCACTGTTTGCTTAGCAAATACAGCATATTGCAATACAAATACATCTTTTATGTGACTGACTAGATAATACAGAGCAGTGAAAGTTGCCAGTGTTTATGTTGTATATCATGTTTGTCATTTTTGTAGAGTTTAACCACAGGGGTTTTTCCAGGGTATTTTTTCTTACCTCCATCTGGCATCTTCCTCTAACTCCATTATTCTATATATTATTATAGAAATTACCTTTTAGGTTTTGCTTCAGCTTTGATGCTTCGAGTGTGTAGCTCTCCTTTAGACCCTTTGCCTTCTTATTAAAGCTTTTATAATCCATGATAGAGAATGTAATCAATGAGCATAATGAGATACAAATGTTGAAGTGGATATTATTAGTGTAACCATCAATAATATATTGCACAATATGACATATCACACAAAAAATATCACTGAGATGCTTACTTAAAAATACAAGTACATTACAAGATTTCTAACTGATAAGCAAATATAATATGACTGGAAAAAAATATATACATCAGTTTACCTCTGATCAGACAATAGTCCAGATAGGCATCAGATAGTGTTTTATCACAAGTCAAATATGGCTTCCAACAAGTTATAGAAAAACATTTTTATTTTACATAGATCATTATATTAGTTAACATGAGATTCTTCAAGTTTGACCAATTAGCATGTAATGATTGCAGGAACTGTGGAAAAGCAACCATCAAACAGAGACAGGGATTGAAAGATCAGATTGTTTGGTGGACTGGGGTGGACTGAATAAGACACACATACATTATTGATTTATGTACGAACAAAATTAAGTGATAACTTTAGTTCCCAACAGCGTGTAGAGATGAATCTGGGTCCAGACTTAAGTACTAAGTGAGTCTGAAAGTGAGTCCTTAGCGGATGATGACTGATGTTCCTCCTAAACCAAAAGTAAAAACCCCTGTGAGGTGAAAAAAACATATATGCAAATGTGTGAGCACGGAGATGAGGAGTTGAGTGACCCAGCTAATGGAGCTCTATCAGTATCACCCACCTGTGAACTATTGTTACCTTGCTTTCAGAAGTGCAGAATCTATGCAAAAACCATGAACAGACACCAGTACTAACCCTTAATAGTACTCAGCTTGAGTCCTTTTGAGTCTTTCTAAAAGGATAACCATTACATTTTAGGATACTGTACGTGACATAGTTTCAGTTATTAAGCATAACAAACAATTTGGTTGTAACAACTCTAAAGGCCATTACCATCACATAACGGGTCCTTCTAGGGCAAAGCAGTGTCGTTTTAGTACTCAAATGAGAGGCAGAAAGAGAGGGAGGATGTGGGAACAAGAAGCTGAGGAAAAGAGGTAGAGACACAAAGACAGAAATGAAGAGATGAAAAGGGACATGCAGACAGAAAGCTTTTATACCAAATAGTAGAGTGACAAAGTGCTCTTGAGAAAAAAAGGGGTAAAAAAAAAGACACAGAGATGAAAAGAGACAGCTTTCCTGATAAACCCCACCCAAACAGACAAAGTGCCTTCCTTAAATATACACACACACACACACACACACACACACACACACACACACACACACACACACACACACACACACACACACACACACACACACACACACACACACACACACACACACACACACACACACACACACACACACATATTTATATAGACATAGACAGATAGATAGATAGATCCGGCATGGGTACCCTGCCGAGCTGTGGATGTTGCATTTATGTGGTATTCACCTTAACTATTAAGGTGGCCACTCAAGAGGCACAGGCAGCAGTTTTCACAGCCACTTCTCACACTCATGCGCGTACATATTCACACTGTGCTGTGGTGTTTGTAAAAGTCCAAACTGCATTCACACAGACACGCACGTTACATTTCTATGAGGGGATTAGATACAGCATGCTCGTACCTACACTGTGTATGGATCTGCTGGTGTTATATCGACACAGGCACCCACAACCTTGCAACTGTAACTTTTTTAAACACAGGCCAAAAATAGCTTGTGTGTCTTCTTAAAAAAAGGCTGTCTATCTATGGAGCACAAATTGTTTTGGAGTTTTGCATTTTAATAATGTTTTATATATTTAAGCTATAGACTGATTAACACATCTGCACACAGACATAAATCACATACAAATCTGAAATTAAATAATTAATCACAATTTTATTTGCACCGTGACTGCCATGCATAAAACATTGCCATGCAAGACTTGGCGCTCACAGTCATACACACTCTCTTTGTGTCTGTCTGGCACATATTCGCATCAGTACATGTGGAGGCATGTGCGGAGCGCAGACATGATTTTGTGCTGTTTACAGTGAAAACAAACAAGCGCTCCATTATTCATGTTGATTAAGGAAACAGCTCTGTTTCTGTGTTCCACTAACAAGTCAGGAAGAGAGGCAAAACGGCAATTGTCTTCATTCCCATCAGCAAATACATAGTCACACACACAAACACATACCGTACACCACAGACACACACAGCCACATTCAGCTGACTGCTTTCCATCCATAAATGACACATAGCTCTGGTTTGACCTCATTTAGTTGAGTTGCTTGCAATGTTCCTTTGTTGGACCATCTATCATTTGACTCATTATGTGACTTCTAAAACCAATTGGCTGCACCATGATGATTTTGGTACGTCCTATTACTGTTACATGGTGATAAATATTAATGCAACCATGTACTGCATATTTTTAATTAGATTAGACAGCTTTGTAAAGGTCTGTTCAACAGTTTGTCATTCTGTTGAACAGTTTCAAAAAAGCTTCTAATAATGCATGTATATGCTGAATGAGTACATGCACAAGTTGGAAATAAAACTAAACTGACAAAAAAAGTTGTTTTATACTGTACCTGTAGACAGTATAAGCTAATAGTCTTATATATTTGGGATTGTGTTGTTATTTAATATTTTATCAACAGAATATTAAAGTACACCGATCAGCCAAAACGAAATGTGAAATGAAAAATGTTGCTCATCTCATTAAAATGGGATATATGGGATATATGATGTATTAGGCAGCAAGTGAGCAGTCAGTTCTTGATGTGTTGGAAGCAGGAAAAATGGGGAAGCATAAGCATTTGAGTGACTTTGATAAGGACCAAATGTGATGGCTGGATGGCTGGGTCAGAGCATCTCCAAAACGGCAGGTTCTGTGGGCTCTACAAGTATGCAGTGGTCAGTACCTCCCAATACTGGTCCAACAAGGGACAACCAATGAGCCTGCAACAGGGTCATGGGTGTCTAAGGCTCATTGTTGCATGTGGCGGCACATCACCAGTCCACCTGCTGCTAACATCTTGGTGGCAGATATCAGAGGACACCTTCAGAAGTGTGGTGGAGTCCATGCATCAACAGGTCAGAGCTGTTTTGGTTCCACAAAGGGGGGATCTACACCGTATAAGTCAGGTGGTTTTAATGTTATTGCTCATCAGAGTAGATGTCTGATGGTGTCTTCTGAGAGAACACAAAGTTAATTTTCGCGAGTTCATGTAAGTTTGACTGCTGGACCATTTGTGTTTATTCACCCCCAAAAAGCCAAAATACATTTCTGTACACTGGCTGAAAGACAAGGAAAGGTTATATATATATATATATATATATATATATATATATATATATATATATATATATATATATATATATATCTGCTGTCAATAATGGACTGTGACCGCCACCCCCTGCACAGAACTTTAACTGGACAGAGGAGTATGTTTAGCGGCAGACTTCTGTCGCTGTCATGCTCAACGGACAGGTTGAGGAGGTCCTTTGTCCCCTGGGCCATCCAGCTTTATAACTACACACTGTAGGATAGGAATTTGTTTCTTTTTTCCTATTTTTGGACTATCTATCTATCTATCTATCTATCTATCTATCTATCTATCTATCTATCTATCTATCTATCTATCTATCTATCTATCTATCTATCTATCTATCTATCTATCTATCTATCTATCTATCTATCTATCTATCTATCTATCTATCTATCTATCTATCTATCTATCTATCTATCTATCTATCTATCTATCTATCTATCTATCTATCTATCTATCTATCTATCTATCTATCTATCTATCTATCTATCTATCTATCTATCTATCCAGCACCTTTCAACAACAATGTAATTCATAAAAGGCATGAAGAGAAAATGTAAATGACACATAATATATTATAAAGAGACACATTTAAATAGATAAAGAGCTAGATAGCAACAGATGCAACAACTGTGTCTGTGGTTTAATTTGATTTCCTTCCAGTCTCTCACCTTCTTCCCGCTCATCTATGTACATTTATGAAACAGATTCTTAAAGCCTTGGGATATGTGCACATTTTTCACTCAATGTGTGCAGATGTGTATTTGCGTCTATTCGAGCCTCCCTTGCAAATCTGCGCCTACTCATTTATTTGCATTGACGTGTAAAATTTTACCGCCTCTTCGCTTTACATTGATATTACACATTGGCTGCATTTTATTAGTAGTTCAATTTGCCATCATTCACTTCCCCTCAGCCCTCGGTGTGACGGAACAGCGTACGTGAACGTGGGCAACATGAAGAGCTGATGAAAAGTGGGCTGGGGAGGAGCAGGGGTGTAGATTGAATGCACCTGCCCTTGCAGTCTGTGGTCTCAACCTAATGAGGAGCTCCATATCTACCTCTGACCCTTAAATACCTCAATAACATAAACAAACACCATTGCATGGCTTAACATTACTGCAATGTGAAAATGGTGTAAAACAGTACAATTTAATAACATGGCTAGTTGTGAATTGTAACATTCTAGTGAAGTAATTGAATAAAACAAATTCCATAGCATTACATGATTACTCTGATCCTGCACAAAAATGACTATTTACTACAACTATTTATGGAATGAATTGCACACAACATAAAAACCAAACAGCAAATCTTTGTATGGTAATGCAATCTGAACAGAAATGTTACAAGTATATTGGTACAATTTTTTCCAAGAAACAACTTTATAAGAACATTAAATATTTGTTTTAAATAGTGTAAATAAGCAGCTCATTGACGTCATAGCGAATTATGAGAAACTGCAATGCACAGCGGTTAATCTACAGCACAGTGGCTGTTGCTGATTACTCACTCCCTCAGCCCTTGGAGGGTCAATCTCATGAAGTTCACTTGAGTTTTTCAGAGAACTGGAATGACACTTTTCGTGGCAGTGGGGATTCATTCAAGGGCAAGTTCTATGGGGAACTCACGAGGGCATGTTGAACAACTACTGAAACTCAGCCAATAACTTCCAACCACCACTAGTAGTAAAATACCTCTTTACAATATCCACACTCAAGAAGCCACTGTCAAAATTAAACAGATATATCTCATCAACTGGAGACTCCACCATAACAATCCCTACCACAATCAATTAATATCAACCCACTGGAAACAGATTTGCAATAACATATTCTTGATGACCAGACTACAGCTCATTCAATATAATACTATACACAGAACACATACAACTCAGCATATCTCCCCAATGCACTCTCAACATAACAGATATACTTCACTCAGTATGGCTTTGCACACCAACTCAGAATTTATGGAATAACATAATAATTTCCATTTCCAAATCCTAGGTCACAGCACTCCACTTTCCCCTTCCTTCTGCCTCTTAAGAGACCTCACACCCATCAGTCACCTACACAAATATCACAATTTCATTGCAAAAAAAAAGACAATATTGCTCAACTGGAAATACAGACACGAAATAACAAGACTTTTTTGACAGAACATCTCTCAGTGGAACAAATCATTGCATCCAACAAAAATCAAACAGCTATATTTCATGACACCTGCGCCCCCTTTCTGAAAACTCTGACTCTGCCAGTGAGCTAAAATCTCAACTTTCTCGTTTTCTTTTCTTGTCTTCATGTATAACAATGCATATTCATGTTGTACATAAGCGCTTAATATATTAATGGAGGGTTGTTTGGTTGAATTTGAATATATACTTTGTTTTGTTCTGGAGTGATGACACTTTATCTGTTAATTCACACATTGAATTTTAAAAAACTGCTTTGCGATCTGTCTGAACACACAGTAAGAAGTCTGATCTGTATTTTTACTGAATATGTGTTAGGCAGCCGCAGAAGAGTCTGGTGGGGAAATCAGCTTCTCAAGGACCTTGTTGTTTTCAAATCACAATACACCATGTAGCTAATGTCATCTTAGCAATAAGCAGAAGAAGATGTCATTACACATCACAGGTCATACCTGGTTGTGACAACACATTCAATGTCATTTCTTGGAGGCATAACAGAAGAAATCACTGCAACATTGCTGGCACAAAGAAAACTCTTATACTGTTCCCTGCTTTCTTGCAGGCTATTGTGAACAATTCCTGCTAAATTGTGTTCCCCCACAGTGAACGTGCATATTGATGAGAGACAAGATGCTAGCAGACAGGAGGGTACTTTGATTTTGAACTGTGGTCGGAATAATTGGAAAGTTTATAAATGAAGCATATACGTGCTCACACTAACGCACTGGCATACGCTGATAAACATTCTTCACAATCCTATATACCCTAAATACACCACTACCCACCCACACACATAGACACACACACACACACACACACACACACACACACACACACACACACACACACACACACACACACACACACACACACACACACACACACACACACATGCATGCATGTGCACTGCTAATGTTTATTAGGTTGAAAAGCAGACATTTGGACGACTTCCCCTGTTTTGAATATTCATGAGCACCTGCTTTATACCGAGCACCCATGAGATCACCAACACAACATTAGCACAGGCTTACGTGCCTCTGTATTTTTTAGTTTTTATGTGTGTGTGTGTTTATGACTGTAAATGTTGTTGAAGTGCTGTACAGATGACAATTGATAGAAGGTGGAACACCTGCCCTAAGATAAATTGTTGCATGACAAAGGCTGAAAGTTTTTTATTATGCATATTCAGCCATTTGCTAGATAACATGATTTAAAACTCTGCTAGTGTCCAACTAAGTTGAAGTTATGCGGGGAAAAAGTTCTGTTGAAGCAGAATGGATTCTGACACGAGCTTGGAAAACTTTTCGCCAATGTATCCTTATTCAAACTGAATTATACCTAAATAAATTATGCAGAAAACCCCTAAATGCTCAGCAGGAAACACTTTTTGTGGTGCTGTCCACACTGAGCTATTTCTGTTAATGCCATAATGTAAGCAGTATGTGACTGAACAATGGCATTGCCTCTCAGTTTCCATCAATCTTCACTGGAAAGATGAAAGACCTTGTTTCTGTGAAAAGTGGATATTCATGTGCATAATGTTAAAATTGATGCTGATGCAATGTATTATGCCTCCGTATAATCTATAACAAAAGCCAAGATAATTTAGTCAAAGATGGGATAGGTTTATTACTTTCTCTGAAATTGTTTAATGCCCGGAGCGAGAAATCCCTGTTACCTAAATTGCAACGTTAACAGGGCATTACCCTTTCCTCTTGTATCTATGTTTTCACTGTTTGTTAATGTGTTATTGTCTAAGGATAACACTGACTTGTGGTTATGAGTGTGTTGGGGAGTGGAGTTATGTCAATTCATTATTGTAAAGGTTATGGAAATGGGGTTTGAGTTAAACTAAGACTTCATTTTTTATATCATAAGATATACAGTAGAAGTGCTGAATAATGTCTGCAACATATCTATTGTCCTTTGTACAAAATATCAATAAAATATTTTATTTTATACAATAGAAGTTAGGCAATAGGATGTAAAATAAAAAGATCATTCATTCATTATCATTCATTTTATACATGAGCTGGTTATATTCACAAAGTTGTGGATGTATTGCCCCATCAGTCATAAACACTCTTCCAAATGTGGTTTATCTTTCTGCAGCAGTATGGGGGAGGGGGATGCATGGCTCTGCCTGTTTTAGTTATCAGGATTCTGTTGCCATTTGGCTCCTTTCAAGCAGTAGTTTGCTTACAAGGCATGTTTTTATAAATCTTGAATTATTGGCAACATCACTCGAGGGGCTCATTACACATATTAATTTGTGCAATGGATAAATTCTCAGAGGGACCTACAATACCTATCAACATTAAGAAATACTAGATCAGATTCTACTAGCAATAGAGAGTAGTTATGTTGACATAAAGATCATCATTAATACTGGCTTTGCTTGGGATTTAAAAATATTATGTAATTATTTAAAGAGGCCTGCATGTTGACCTTTGCAAACAAAGGATTGATTGTGTTAAAGAACAATTCCTGGAGGTGCATTTTAACACAGATCAGCAGTGTCCATAGTGCATACAGTATGTGAAAGTCTGAATATTAGTTTAGTTTTTAGTTTTTTAGGTTGTTGAAACTTGCAAGCTGGTGTGGTGCATGTTACTGTGTATATAACAAGCCCATGATGTATGAAGTCACATAAACCCCCCTTTACCAGCCCCCCAAACTCCCACACAAACATACTGTGGGCAGCAACTGATGTCTACTCCTTCCTTGAACATATAAAGGAGTATAAAAATAGACACGCACTGACACTGGTGTTAAAAAGTAACCAACAACCATGTGGTGAGGACATGTCATGTGATGTCTACACACACAAAACTCCCACAGACAGACGGTCATATTTAGCTGACACAAAAGCCTTGATGTAGACCCCCACCTTCCCCTTGCAATGCAATAATTTCTCTGAGGCCAATTCTCTGCAGGCACATTCACATCACAGAATAAAATCTTTCCCCTCCTCTTCTCTCTCTCTCTCTCTCTCTCTCTCTCTCTCTCTCTCTCTCTCTCTCTCTCTCTCTCTCTCTCTCTCTCTCTCTCTCTCTCTCTCTCTCTCTCTCTCTCTCTCTCTCTCTCTCTCTCTCTCTCTCTCTCTCTCTCTCTCACACACACACACACACACTCACAGCTGTATGCCATGATTGGGGTTAAGCCTCAGGTTATTATTGTAGAAGGTGGAGGGGTGAGTGGACCATGGAGATGGGCAGATACATTGTTTGTGTGTTAATGTGTGTGTTTTTTTTTTTTAATTTAAAATGTTTAAATTAAACAAATATTCAAGCATTAAGAGCAAAATATGGCCATTATAGTTTGTACACACACTTTTCCAAAAGTTTTCAGTAATTTCCCAAATGTTGGACTTATTTTCATACCAGAGATACATGTCGAAATAATTACATGTCTTTCTTTTGGCATCTTCAAACCATGTAAAGAGAAAAGGGCATTGTTACCTCTGAGTGTTGATTAACTAGATGACAGTCAGAGCACATTTAAGCTTATTACTGTAATGTGTCATAGCCACCCACATGAATTATAAAATATATAGTGTGGTTGAGATGAGATTACATTTCCTTCAAACACATAGGAGCTAATCAGCCAGATATAGGCACTAATTATAACCAAAGAAGAGTGACAACTGTGAATAGAAGTAATTGCAATGACTACAAACGACAACAACAGTCTCATTGTGTCAAATCTCAAAGATAATGTCTGCTACAGAACAGGCCCTCAATGCAGATAAAACTCCTGAAGTGATTAAATGACATGTTAAGGATTTGACTGAATGGTATATATTCATTAAGGTACTGGGTGAACTTACTTTTTGAAGGTGCTTTTTTATAAATGATAAGATGTTTTAGTTGAAAGAAGTTTTGGGTTTTTTTTTTTTTTTTTTAGCTTTTAATGAAGTGGTGCAGGAGAGATCCATGGATAGGTGGAGAGAAGATCAAGAGATGGGTAGATCATCAGACTAGTAGGGAGGAAGAGAGATAGAGAGATGGAGGCAGAGGTTTGTGACCGCTACATTAGCCTCTATGCTTGTTTCCCTCCAGCACCATTAGCATATCATTAGAAAACATCTGAACTCACAGATGTTGGACTCTTAGCCTGGCAGGCTTGCTGAACAGCCAACACACACATACATACACACACACACACACACACACACACACACACACACACACACACACACACACACACACACACACACACACACACACACACACACACACACACACACACACACACACACACACACACACACACAGGCTCACTGCAACATCTAGTGCACTCTCAGTACACTCATACACACTGTGTGAACTCCCAGATGTTTTATGTTGGCCCGTGGCAGGATCAGAGAAGAGGAGAAAGGAGCTGGCACAGATCTGACTAAGAGACCTGACTGAGAGATACACAGCGATATTCTGTGGGTATTCATTCAGTAAAAGCACAATATATTAGATGGATATGTACACCCAACAACACCTGCCTGTCTTTCCATTTTCACATGATTTCAAATGCATTCTACATGCAAGTAAGCATGAATTTGCATCAGTGCATGTGTGTGTAGGTGTGTGTCTGTTATGAAGATTGTTTATAACCATCTGCCAGCCTGTGGGAACAGTGCTGTCTATGATCTATCAAACAGTCTGCTTTTATTCTCCCTTGCTGGAACCCGGGCTGAGCATTTAGACAAGGTGTGTGAAGATCCACGACCATAGCATAAAAGGGTAATCATTATCTGACAGGTACCCAGGGATGGCATTTAATGGTTCTGGCAACTAGCCCAGCTAAGTCATTTGCCTGCCAGCTCTATACCCTCTCCACAAGGATTCATCAAAAGTGAGGTGATGAGGACAACCTGAGACACATGCAGACTCAAGTACAGCAAGTGCAGATTGTGTAAAGCCCCACTGTGCATACAGTGATTTTGTAAACTACCGAAAACTAACAAACAAACAAACAAACAAAAAGTACTCATTTTCTACATGTTTACAAAAACTATAAAATTACAGCAGTTTTGAGTTTTGTTGTCTTGAGAGCAAAGGAAGAGGATTCTGGGAGTTGTAGCTAAAGCGCAGCACAAGACAACAATCTTTGAAATGAGATCTGCTCAGGCTGAAATACATTTGCTCTATAATGATTTTATCAATAGCAAACAAATGCAGAAAGCAAACTGGCTAGTCAGATTGATAATGATATTACATCTGCTCACAAAGCTGAGCAGACTCATCCAAAAGATGGCAAGACTGCAGAGTTAATTCCCTGATGGTGTATTAGTGAAGAGTAATTGAAACATGGAAAAATGTAAAATGTAATCCATGGAGTTTAGCAGAGTACAAACCTAAGATCAATGAGAAACATAAATGTTCTCAGCATTATACAGGACGTACTCTTTACTTTAGAATGATAATTTATATAATTGTCAATCATGTGTTTGGCAGAATTAGTGCCCTCTGTGAGCCATTATACATTCCTAATATATAAAATGTATCTTGTGCACACATGTACATATACATGTACATACTCCCTGCCATTCATTGCAATTCATTACACATGAACAACTGGTGAAGGACATTGAGTGCATTCATTGTCTCAGTGTGTGTATAATTTTTTTCCAGCTGTGAAAATAATTAACAGTAATTTACCTGAAAATAAGACTTCAGTGTATTCCATCCAATCAGAAATACATCCAAGGCTTCTGTGATCGTTTTGCTTGCTTGTCAAAGCTTTTTTTTTCTTATGCAGGTAATGTAGTCAAAAAGGGAAAAAAAGTAAAGAAAAAAATATCTTCCACCATGTTCATGCATGTCTTTTTTTCCTGATAGCTAACAGTACTAAAAACCTCCATGTAAATTATTGGAACATGATAGATTTTTCGTCTGTCATTGCCATATTTGCTTAATATAGTGTGAAGGTGTTGAGCAAAGACAAAATAAATACAATCCATCAGGAACATTCACTTCCTGTGTGAGTGCATGTGCATATTATATGCACATGCACTCACACAGGAACACACACAATATGTGCATGTTCTTCACACATTAAACACTGTCATTGTTTAAAAATTCAAAACTAAATTGTGCCCTATCCAGACAGAGATGAGCACAACTGCGCTGGCTTAATCGGTGAATTACTAGCTACCTCACAGTTCCAGCTGCCGGTAATTTAGCCTGACGTTAATTCTTGCTGGTAGCCATATTGATGCTGCACGCTGCCACTCTGTCACTGAATCAAACCATAATACCATTTATTTACAAGTCACGGTTTATCTGCACAGAGGGCTCTAATTTGACAGGACCGGGAGAGACTGAGTGGAGTCTGTAACCACAATGAGCATGCTAGTCCAATCAATCGTAAGTGTGTTCTGTACAGACCTTCAAAGCTCTTCGAAGGCTTATTAAACTACAGGATGCGTGGGCTCTTGCTTTAGCCTTGCACTGCTATAGATGGAGCTGCAGTGAGTTGTTATGACACTTTGTTAACTTTCTATTTGGACCAAAAATGTTAATGGAAGAGCCATCAACAACCTCGTTTAACAGAGAAGATTGTTTTCTTAAATATAAAGCTGTAGTTCACCAGAAAAGTTGGGGGTTTAAGTAAAAAAGCTTCTCAACAAGGAGGGGCGTGAATTAGCATAACAATGAGAAAAACACCCATGACTACATTGCATGCCCAGTGCCCTCTATTCAAAAGTGTTGGAACATGCCATCCATCTTTTCAATGACGGAATCAGCCTTAAGTCACAAGAGCTAAACAATTGCTGCAGCATGTTATAAATGCACTGTTCACCCACTGCCATTGACTTCCATTGATCCTCACCTTACTTAGAGTAATGCGACGAGTCCCCAGCTGCAACCTCACAGTGTAACACCATCAATTGATTTGTATCTGCTAATGTTCTTTTTGTCTGTTTCCAATAAGATACAAGATAGCTGCTGGGGTTATGGGGAGAGAGTGAAGAAGAGACGGAGGAGGATAGAAATGAGCAAGAAAGACAGAGGGCAGGGGACAGCAGAAATGTTATTCAGCAGAAATAAGGTGAAAAGTAATGATTTCGTTTGGTGCAAGAGGCCAATTCAGAGGAAAGAAAGGCTCCAGGGTAAACTCAAGTGGAAAAGATAAAGGTGAGGGCAAGGAGAAGAGAGGGCTGGTGGGTACTGATATTAACCAAATGATGTACCAAATAAAGTGCAGGAGGGTTACAGGAAGGATGGAAAGTTTGAGGAATACAGTCAAGGGGATGACTCATAGGTAAGGTGGAGGATAATGCTGAGGAGCTGCGGGAAGTATAAGAAAGGTGGGGAAAGAGGAGGTGGTGGGGAGGAGGAGACGGACATTTAGATTGATGAGTCATCACATGCAGGGAGGGAGAAAGAGAGATAGAGGGATGAATGGATGAATAACGAGATGAAAGTGGAGGGGAGGAGGGTTATTCTTGTAACACTTCAAGCAGGGGTGGTGACAAGTTCACTGGATGACTGCTGGCACCGACACAACATAACACCTGGGACACAATCTCTAATGACCATTTACGAATTGGTGGAAGATTTTTATATATATTTAAATAAACACACACACACACACACACACACACACACACACATATACATACATACATACATACATACATACATACATACATACATACATACATACATACATACATACATACATACATACATACATACATACATACATATATACACATATATAAAGAGAGAGAGAGAAAGAGAGAGAGAGAGAGAGAGAGAGAGAGAGAGAGAGAGAGAGAGAGAGAGAGAGAGAGAGAGAGAGAGAGAGAGAGAGAGAGAGAGAGAGAGAGAGAGAGACATAGAGCCACCATATGTCGCTATGTCATGAGAATGGTTTTAAAGGTGGCTACTAGCATGGTGTCCATTAGTGTGTAAAGCACAATCTATTGGAGGTCATCCCATAATAACCACTGGTGGTGCATGATGACAGCAAAAATAGATGGCTTTAGGTCAAGGAAAGATGGGGGAGGAGGGAATACACACACACACACACACACACACACACACACACACACACACACACACACACACACACACACACACACACACACACACACACACACACACACATACACAAACATACACAAACACCTCTTACTCCCTGTATTTTATTACTTTATTTTATGTCACAGAACTCTGCTGCATAAATATGCAAATGTTGCACTGCCTGAGAGTAGGGTTTGTTTTTTTTTTTGTATCTTATCTGTCAATTTTGAACAGCCACACACAAACTGACTCTTCATCTTGTCTCCAAGGTTTCAGGTTATTGTCTGCGGGTGCCACAAGGTCAACTGCAAGGGTTAGATGGAGATGACAGATACAGATAGGCAGCATTACTAATGCACAGAGCTGAATGTAAGTGTAAGGGTGTCACATTGTCAACCATTGTACCATAGCATGGAGTACATTTATCATTCCTTAGGTGGAATCACAGAAGCATGAAATGGGTGATCTTTTCAATTCTTTCTCACTACTAAATGAGGAATAAAATCAGTAATGCTGCATTTGTCACTGTTCATATTACTGAGCTCACTGTTTGGCCTGTGGGGCTCATGGCAATACCGACTTTAAATAGTTGGGATGGTGCACATTAAAAAAGCCAGAGGGATTATAAAAACAATTTGATTCTTACACATATACATTTTACAAAACTTTTGCACCATCCATTATATTAATAATAATAACTGTTGTGCTTGGGTGACAATGAACATGGGTCTTTCCAGTTTTTCTGATCAGGTATTGAAATGTAGCCATTTTAGCCATGATCTAGTCCGGTTTTGCAGGGTCTTAAAAGACAGCTGAGATGCTGGCATTGGGCCGGATAGGCTCTGGCATGTTTTTATCTCAGGCCATTAGAGACAAGGCATAAGACTTGTTAGTTTGTTCTCCAAAACATGTGCTGCTGTATTAAATGTATTATAATCTTTCTGTCAAACACATTTTGCACCACAAAATAGATTTCTCAACCAAAGTCCAAATGAGAGATAACAGTTTCTTCTTTAACAACGCTATCAGTGTCAGTTTACACTCAATACAGTTTGAGTCAGTACAAAGAGTGTCTATTACCAAGTGCCTATAAGACTCTACGTTGAGGGGTCTTTATTACCAAGGTGGTATATTGACTGTGACAAAGTAATTTGACTTTGGTCAATCCGGCAGGGACAGAGAATGGCTGGGAGGCAATGGGCTTATGGATGAATGCATTTAGATGCATTGGATACAGATATATAGATTAGAGATACAATATGGGAGAATCAGCATGATATTTCTGTTGTGAGATTATCCATATTGTCTTGCCATGACAGAAAGGTATATGCTACTATGTGTGTCTATTTTTGTGTGTAAAGTTCAATGTTTTAGTAATTCTATGTGCTTAGCTGAGCTGTGTAATAACATAATGCAGGCTGGACATTAGCAATAGCATTATTTGTTTTTGGCAGCCGTGTGGAATACTTTGAATTGATGCTCTCACTGAAAATGATGAAGACGAACAAAGACTTGATTTCTTCAAAATGTCTGCTGAACTAATTTATATTTTACATTTTTCTTTTTATAAGATACATAATCAAAATAAATTGTTTTCTGAAGATTGTTTTAGTAAAGTTTATTATTCAATTAGTTACACATTAGTAGCACTTATAATATTAGCTTATGAGAGTGTTAACACTGTGACTGTACTGTAATCCGTTGCTTGCTTTTAGTTGTCTTTCTTTCCAGTAAGAAGGATTTTATTCAAGAGGTTTCTTTGAATGATAACTGATGGAGAAAAAACGCTGAGTATTCATAATATGTTTTCTAAGAGCCCTTAGAAGTTGGCTATTAAAGGTGTCATGTGGAGTTTAACAAAACATTTCTTTTAAAGGATATCTTTAAATACCCAAAGGGAGGCTTCACAAAGGTGCCATGTGGAAGTGTACATGTGTGCATGACAGGACGAGAACTACAGATAAACAGATAAAAATATACTGTATGTTTCCCATATGCAATAGGCTTATATAATGCAATTGGAAAAAAAGAACTGTACCACAACCCTCAGTACCATTTACAGTACATGATGTATATAACCCACTCACAGTAAAACCTAAGGTCCCATGTTGGAAGTACAAGCATGAAATACTGTAACTTACAGCTAAGAGTCATTATCACATTCAGTTAGCATTCATAAATAGGTAACAGAACGGTGTCAATAGACTCCCTTTATGAGACATTTTGCTCAGAATCTTATATCTGCAGTGACTGTAGGCTAAAAATAAACTGACAATGAATCACCATTATGATCACAAACACGATCAAATTATCGCACAGATGGCTTAACCCTGGTCTACCAAGAAAAGTTTGGCAAAATGACTTTAAATGAGTTTCCCTGCACTACACTATAGCTTATATAAAGCTAAGGCAGAGCACCCTGGATCTATTATGCCCTTCAGACTTTGTTGTTTTGTAATAAATAACAACCAGGTGAAATCTTCTTATACTCATGCTTCTATTGGGCACTATTAGGGCTCAAAGCATCCCAAAATGTTTCTCTACTGCTGATCTAGTCATTCATTTCTTTTTGCAACAAAACTTTTCAAAAAGAACCTCATCCATACATGTTTAAAAGACACTGAATTGTGAATGCATTTGTCTCTGTCTCGCTATCTGTATTTGAAGCACAATGCCAATATACAGGCACAAATATATTAGTTTCATAGTAACGGCTCTAAATTGTGGAATGCCTACGTTTTTCATGGCCTGCCCTTTTGTATTGACTTGTGTCTACGTTGTATTTCTGTCCCCTCAATAAGAACAATGGCTCAATGGAAAATGTGATATTTCTATGATAATTTGGGGATTAATTTGGAAATGTGTTTTGAGAACATTTCTAGCCAGAAATGTGCATTTTATTTTCATAATCTTCGTTCAATTAATATATATGAGGTTTAGTGTGTCACTTATGATAAATTCTTGCAGGCTTTCTATTGTTACTATGGTGGTTGCTTTGGACACTGCTGAATCTTTGTCTTTGCGTTGTGTAGTTACCTGAGCTGTTATGTCACTTAATTTGTGTAACTGTTTGATGATGTTCTTTCATTAAATAACTTGGATATAAGAGCACACCAGGGAGGAATTCACGATGCGGAAAATACTTTTTGGCATGTCCTCTGGTCAGTCAATCACAAAGCTTTAAAATTTGGATTTCAAATCCAATTGATCCCCGGGAGAGTCCAGAGAAGGTTCAGAAAGAAGACGGACATGGATGTGAATAAAAATAACTGAATACATTCATTCCTACAAAAGTTGCTCAGTGTTGCATGAAGACGAAAATGCCACATCTTGATGTAAATGTAGTGATGTAAATGAAAACATGCTGCACATGTTCTATGGGCCCAATGCATCCATGGAGCAAACTCAGTAGAGACCCTGATAAGGTGCACTTGGAGTCATTTCCTCTAAAATGGCACAAAATGGCACAAAAAAACCACATGACACAGATACAGGAAATTACTCTATGTGGGCCTTTCCAAGCCCTCCGGAAGACCGCTTGGCTTTGAAGCCACTCTGACATTTGAGACAAACTGTAATTGCACCATCATGTGATGCTATTGGGCCCTAGAAGATTTTTTTTCCACCATAGATTTAAAGGAGACTTCTATAAATCAGCAGATACTGCCTCTGATTGGCTAGTACTCCTTGCCTTTGTAGGTTGGGTTGGTTATGTTTAGGCATGAGACAGGAAATTAGTTAGAGTAAGCCAATCAGGGTAGGGTGGCTCATGATATCGCCAGCCTGGGGGACTATATCCGTTTTTTTTAGTCTACAGCTATTACACTTTTTAATGTGAGTTTGGATACTTATTAAAGCCTGTGTGCGATACTGTCAATTCTTGTATGTTCCTGATAGTTCATGAGGTAGGCCTATTACATGAATTTTCATGGATGAAGTCATCATAATTTATTTGATTTTATTCTCTTACCATAAAGTGTTGGCTGAATTAAAGTTTCAAGAATGAACTGTCAGGAGGAAAAACACACTAATTGTCATTCAATACATACGTTTCTTAAGCATGCACATCATGGTGCCATCGAGGCCAGTTGCAGTCTGCAGCACTGTAGGTGATTTTACTAATTAGCACAACTTCATCCACAGACAAGTAAGTAATCAGTGAAGTCACACTGTGCAGTGTTTGTTTTAAACAATACCTGCAGATTATCTGCTCTCAGTGGCACATGGCGTGAGAGCAGTGAAGAGCCAGTTCTCTGCTTCCTGCATGTAGCGCAGTTTGATTTCAGCACCATGGACAGAGTCCGTCACTCTGATGGGAAAAATGGACGCTGACAGCATGAAAGTTCAGGATAACTTGGTTCTCTGTTGTTTTCATGCATTTTAAATCTCTCTCCTCACATATCAATCACTATCTTGTTGTGTATACCTCACGTTCAATAATCAATCAGTGCACAGGGATTGACATGCGCCTGCCCAGTGAAGTGGATGTATTATGGGCAGTTACACATTAGATTAATCTATGTTTAATTGACTGTACTGCCTTCTGTTTAGTTTGTAAAAAACAATTTTGAAATAAATGTGTAGCATGTGTACATACTGATTTATCGTAGAGGAAGAGCTGATTTTAAGTGAATTAACATCCTGCCTGTATATAAATGTATGAAATGTTGAACAAGCATTTTTCCCTCCCAGGCTTTGACTTACGTACTACTTTACTCTGCAGCCGACCGGGAAAACCTCTCAGAGATGGACAGACCGCATCTTTCAATGGGACAAGCCGTGAAGCATCCCTTACGTTTTACCACTGCGCTCTCCACCGGGTGTAACTACGCGATCCCAGACCGTCTGTCAGTTTTACCGACCTGCTACCGGCAAGCTAGATAAAACGACTATGGGTGGGCTGTAACATAATGTACTCTGTGCAATGATTCTTTTTTTTCTCCACCGTTTTCTTTAAGCAACATAACGCATTATTACTGCCTTTTCATTGTGTTGCTCGCCGTGTGTTGAATGATCCTGCTTTCTTCCTTGTGAGTCTGTATTTCTCTCTCTGTTGCCAGATGTTTTTGCTCATGAGGTCATAACGCGGAATCTGGCGGGTCCCCGGGGCGCATTCAGCGCCCCGCAGCTGTAGGCGGCCTGAGGTTTCCTTCTGTCAGCTGGCATGTGTGCTGCTGCTTTGGTGGGACACTCGCAGTGTGGTTTGGCCACGGAGTGGTCCAATGGGCTGTAATACAATTAGTTGTAGGTGCAGTCAGAACCTCTTTCTTTATTATGTTCACTTAAGACTGCCCCATCAATCAAAACACAACGAATAAGCAATCTTCATTTGCTATTTCTCATTGGTTTCACTCTTGCGCACGCAGAATAATCTGTGGGAATAGTGACAGATGAAAATATGAGTCCTGTTTGGTTAAATGTTGTCAAAAGCACGCAAAGTGGGGCTAGGAATCAAGTCGAGAGCGCAAACTTACGCAGATCCTCTTTCATGCTTTTCCCATGTATCTCGACCAAGCCTTATCATTATGCTACAGCTATGAGAGTCAGTGTTACGGAAAGTTAAAGACGGCAGTCAGGGAGAAGGGGAAAGTGGGAGATGGAGAAGAGGTAGAGACAGAGAAGCAGACCCACTCGCTGAGAGAGAGAGAGGAAAGGAGAGAGAGAGATAGAGAGAGAGAGAGACAGAGAGAGAGAGAGAGAGAGAGAGAGAGACGGGGCGCGCATGTCCAGTTCCTCCATACAGGCTGTTCTCCCAGCTCGCCAATCATTCTAACGAGTTTCCCCACTCTTTCTCTTCCCGTCTTTACATGTGCACCGGACACAGCTCTCTCCTGAGCGGACACTGCGGGGGGAAGAAGCGACGGGAACCCACCATGGAATAGGAATACATACTGAACAAAACGGGGGAACAAACCTCTCCCATCTTTCTTCTTTTTCCCCCTTTTTTCTGACGCATTTTTCTCTCTCTCGCATCTCCCCCTTCCCTCTCGATGTCTCTCAACAGTTTCTGAAGGGACTGAAGGAAAGAAAAATGAGGATTATTATTTTTTCTTGGCACTTTCTGGGGGTGTATTCCGCCCTTTGGGGGCTGGCGACGGGTGCTTTCCCTAGCTCAGTGCAGATAGGTGAGTTGGAGGATTACGGATTTTACGCACGGACACTCAGATCTGACACACTACACTGACTATTAGTGGATTTTAGCGGACAGCAGTCACCAAGAAAAAGGGGGTGCACCAGGACCCCCTGGCACCAACATACAAAAAAAAACATGCAGGAATGATGGAACAAGAGAACACACAAGTGTAGAAATATTTTTTCTTCTGGTTTCTCTTCTGATTCTTGTTTCTATCCAATATATTTTGGGTTAAGGAGCGATTGGATTGTCTTCTCTGTTGTGACTCAAATTGTTTATAAATGCACACAAACTCACTCTATTTGTCCCTTTACTGTATTTGCGTGTATTTTAAAGGCTATTCTGTGCTCATGAATGTTTCAGCGAGCTTTGTTCCCTTCTTGTCTTCTTCAGTGTTTAGACACTGCAGTATTCTCTCTCTCTCTCTCTCTCTCTCTCTCTCTCTCTCTCTCTCTCTCTCTCTCTCTCTCTCTCTCTCTCTCTCTCTCTCTCTCTCTCCCTCTCTCTCTCCCTCTCTCTCTCTCTCTCTCTGCCCTTTTCCAGTTACCCTCGTGTCAGTGCGGGAGAAGCCTGTCTTTTCACCCGCCTTATAGATCACAGATAAAGTTAACAAAATCTGGATAATCACTGGTTTGCTCAGAGCATGTGAACCACCATGCATGGGATCTCTAACCTTTCTCTTAGGCACACACACACACACACACACACACACACACACACACACACACACACACACACACACACACACACACACACACACACACACACACACACACACACACACCATTCATGCAGGCATGTGTGTGATAATGAATGCGCTGCATCACTCCTTGTGGGGGCAGTTGGGAGGTCCTATAATGAGATTCGGCTCCTTGACTCTGTCTCCCTACAGCTGCCAATAAACTTAATACGCTAAATATTTCCTGCTTGGTACACAGACATACACACACATATTTGCACTGTTTTTCAGGCATGCATGTGCACATGTACAGTATGCACGCACAGTCACAAAATGCATACATGCATTATATGGGATTCACTGGCACAACTGCAAATATGCATTCACATACATGTGCAGCATGCAGAGGCACTACACAGTGGACATGCACCTAACACATACAAACGGTTGTGCAGAAGCACACACATGCACACCAATTTTCCTCCCACTGACTGTCCACATACATGATCATTCACTGGGTTCTCCAGCAGTTCACTTGAGGAGTCATTTGCATATCTCTGCATTGCACACAAGTGTAATGGAAGCACAGACAGTTTCTTTTTGCATATTTGTGTGTAGGAGAGAGACAGAGACTTGACACAGATGAGAATGTTTGTGGAATTTTTTGAAGAAACTGGTGCAATAAGATATCATGCTGGGACACATCTTAACTCCTCATCACGAAGTGTATGTGGTTTTGTGTGTGTGTGTGTGTGTGTGTGTGTGTGTGTGTGTGTGTGTGTGTGTGTGTGTGTGTGTGTGTGTGCTCTAAACCGGAATTCTATCATAAAAACAGAATCCACAAACCAATTCATTCAAGATCTGGCAGATTTTTCCCATTAATGCAATCTTAAGTTATAGTGAGCTTTGCATATTACCCACACACACTCACCAGCTATATTGTCTGTTCTGTGTGCGTGTGTTTCATGTCTGGCTTCGGATGCTGGTCGTTGGTAGTGGATGCAGATATTTAGAATGAATGTGACTCAGACAGATACACAGATAAATGACATGTTATAAAGTGACAATTGCTTGGTTCAATATGCTCTGCCTCCCGACTCCTCCCCTGTCATCTTTTCTCTCTCTCCCTCCCTTTTCTCCCCCGATGCAATGTCAAGGCTTCACAGGCTGCCAGTGTAATCCAATTCAGTTGAGTTGACTTGAGTCTGATTCAGTTAAATCACATCAGTTGACTTCAGTTCAAGGCATGAAGCAATGTGGAAGTAATCATATTAGCATAAACAAAAGACTGTATCAGTGTTATCAAGAAAATACAATAAAACAAGTTTTATGCAGTTAATAAAAATATGATTAATGAAATGAAAATCATTGATACAAATTCTGAGCATAGTTAGGATATGATAGTTAATACCATGCGTTCCTACTTCTATTTGAGTCTTTAGTTTTCACAGAATATTTTTTTTCTGTGAATGTTTTTCAATTCATTGATTATAGCTCTGTTATGGTTCTTCTATTTCCTCTGACAATCTTCTTCAGTGGTCAAGTCATGGTTAATTAGTCTGGATTATGTTCCAAGTCTCTCTTTCTTTTTCTTCTTTTTTCTCATTTCCCTTTTAATTTAGCCTATAACAAGTACACCATACGTCATATTTGATTCCTTTTCAATTCATACCCGTGTAATTGTTGGTATTAGATAGTATATAGTTTATCAGGCTCAGAAAATAGAAAAAGTCCCTCTGGGCAGAAAGCCTGAAAGGATGACCCTCCACCCCCCCCTCCACCCCCCTCCCCACTTCCGATTTGTAGAAGCTTTTCTCAACATGAATCCGAGGTGTTGGTCTGCCAATCTTAGCCACAGACACTAGTTCTCTCCATCTCTCTGCTTCTTAATTTGGTCTCTAATATTTTGGACTCTACACTATCAGCTTTACTGTTTCTCATCATCTCTTCTTTTGCCTCTCATTCTCATTCTGTCAGATGGAGCATACACTACTGAGGGATGCTCTCGTTTTTAAAGGCCAGCTGACATTTTGCACCCACCTCCCTCTCCCTCTTTTTTTCAGCATGGCCAATGATCTTCCTTTATTTAGCTGACACTTTTTGAGCTGGCCTTCCTCCTCTGTTTTCTTTTATGTCCCCTCCAACTCATTATCTCTTTGACTGCCTTCATTTCAGCTTATTTGTCTCTCTTTTCTTCTCCACTCCTCTCCCCTCTCTTTGATATCATCAATGAAATGCACAGTGTGGGTATCCGTGACTTTGTATTCATGTTTGTGTGTGAGTAGCAATGAAAGACAAATTACCTTTTTCTAACAAAGCTAATGAAGATCTTGGCTTTCTTCTCTTCCTCCCTCCCTATCTATCTTTCTTTCCCCACATTACTCCCTTTCTTCCTGTCTCTTTCTCCCTCTCTCAACACACTCCCTTCTGACCCTTCCCCACTCTGCAATAACTCACTTCCTTTCCTCTCCATCATGTTATTCTCCACCTTGCCCCTCTCTCTCTTTCTAGGTGGGTTGTTCATTAGGAATACTGATCAGGAGTATACAGCATTTCGACTAGCTATCTTCCTCCACAACACCAGCCCTAATGCTACGGAAGCTCCCTTTAACCTGGTCCCACATGTCGACAACATAGAGACCGCCAACAGCTTTGCAGTCACTAATGCATGTAAGTATTTGAATCTATGTGTGACTGAAAATGAAGATGAGAGAGTTACACTGAGGTATTCCTCTCTTTCTTTTATCTTGCTCTCTCCATGTTTGTTTCTCAATCTCTTCTCTCTCCTTACCAAACTGTTGGATAAAGATCGATTTAATTAGGGATTTAGGTTGTTTAAAGGATCAGACTGTAACTTTATTATCTTTGCAATGCAGGATGCTGCAGCTGAGCAGTCTTTGGGGAACTTGGTTTGAAAATTGGCTTTTCTACAACAGTTGCTGAACAATTTGTCATTTTGAAATGTTTGTTTTAGGCACTGTAAAGTACTTTTTTAACAATCTTAAATAGAAAACATGGACAATGTTTGTGGTTAATATTGCCAACGTTTATGACACATTCTGTCCAACTTCTCCATATGTTATTCACTATACCCAATTATCCATCCCATTGGCAAAAATGCCAATATTACCAATATTATCAATATGCAATCACTGTAGAATTAGTCCCAGGACAGCCGCAGACAGGACTGAAAACGCTCAGATCAAAGGGAAGTAAGTGGTACTCATGTCGTCCTTGATCTCTTGAAGAATGACAGCTAATCTTTCAACATCCCTCTCTGTTTTCTGGGAGTTTTGATCTAATCCTTCACATTCCCTTGTGACCTGGAAGCTTACAACAGAGAGGTTTTGATAATTGTACTGACAGGCCAGTGTTAACAAGGCTATGTGGGCAGCTTCACCAACAATTCAGAGCTGCTCCGTGTGCCACAGGTGTCTCTGTGTGGATACTGAAGTTGTTACCAAGATAAAGATTTACATATTTTGTGATAACAATTATGCACCATTTCTGTTTAGAACACATATGAAATTGTCAGACTCATTAAAAGGATTATTTCAGGTGAATTTAACCATAAAGCCAGTGTTAGCCATTTACCAGTGTTATTTGGATGCGTATTATATGACTACAATGGACATTGCATGAAGATTAGACTATGAAGATAACTTAAAAAATAAAAAAAAATAAAAAAAATCAGAACACCATCTTAAATTGAATTTATGCTCGTTTGATGTTCTTCCTCCACTTTGTCCATTATGGCTGTTACACCATTCACTGATTTCCTGCCCTTCCCTGAACTTTAGTGTGTATTTATTTGCTTTGGTTAGTGACTTTTTGCCTTATGGATGCTTTTTGGTTGTTTGAATGACATAAGCATTATTCCTTCAATTGGATTGGCTTCTTTGGATGGCATTTCCCCCACACTTGTAGAAGGCAGTGGAATTTACTGAAAATGATGTAACTAATAATATTATCATAATTTAAGATAAGATTACTGGGATCATCATTGTTATAGTTTCATCATGCAGAAATATGTGTGAGCTCTACTTACTCTGTGGTTTGTTCACTCTAGTTTCTTTCTTATGGTGTTGTGGCTCTCTTTATTTGTGTTTACGTGTTAAGACTTTTGGTTTGCTGACCGACACTGGCTTTAACCGCTGTAATCTAAAAGCCTACAATATGGTTAGGTGTGTCTCTATGTGTAACCTGTGAGTCTTCGCTCCTGTGTGTTTGAGTACTGTATTTAAGATGGAAACACTCTCTACAGGATACTCATTGCTAATTCTGTTATTCATCTGCCTCCCGGTGAGGGAAGTGAGTCTTTTTGTGTTGGCGCATGAGAGGGGACGAAGGTTCTGTTGTTACGCTTAATGAGTTGAATTTTAGAGTACGTTTGGCTTATTTATTTACAAAGAAAGAGAGTAGCACTGAATACGAAAACCCTTTTTCCTTGCTGCAAAAGGTTCAGTGTTGTCCACTATTTTACAGTGCATGGTGCACAGCTTTTTGTGTCGTCCTTACAAGCTGAATTTCCCTCAAGGGTATTGTATTATATCACCCCCCCCCCCCCATTAACACAGTCCTATGATGCATCCATCTTATTTTGGGGAAATTTACAAGGGAATGCACTGAAATATTTTACCGCCTTATCTCATTAAACTTTAACAAATTGCGGAGCTGTTAACTAAGCTTGGGAACAAAATCAATACAATATATTACAGCAATACAGTACAGCTCCTCTTGATATTGTTTCATTATGTTTAACAAGATTTTTAAAATATCTTGAAACTTGTACATGAAACTCCACATAAGCAGCTCCACTGGCAAACAAAGCTACTGAAATCGTCAAAGAAACAGTTGTCAGAGGGGTGCTTTAAAGTCTGAAAGGTATTGAATAGCAGATAGTTCTTGGTTCATGTTGTGTTATGCATTAACACAGTTTATATCGCCAGAGGGTATTATTATAGGGTTTAACCTCATTCTAATGCAAGTCACATTAAATTTTAAATCATATCAGTGTAATGCAATTTCCAAGTTCGTTTGTCTCCTGTATTATGGCCCCACATGAATGAATAGAAAGGTTAATACAATACAATGATTGGAAAAATTAACAACAATATGTTTGACCATGCATAGGAGGATTTTTGTAATGTCCTATATGTTTTATGGCGCGACAATGGTGTGGTTAAATTCTGGTTAGGTTTAGGTACAGACGCTACTTGGTCAGGATTAGGAAAGATTGTAGTTTGTATTAAAATGATCACTTAAAACATGGTCTGGTTTAAAGCTAAAGCTTCCTTAAAGCTAGGCAAATTTCATCTTCATGGCAACAATAAATAACACAACAACTGTAGTTAATTATTATAATTGTAGTGGTTTTAACAAAACTGTCTCAAGTCACAGTTGGAAACATGATGATTCAAAGCAAACAGCAGTCTTTAGTTGTTATTCGAACTGTTCTGCTTCTCTGTCTCATTATTACTTAGGCCACTAGATGGCGTTTCTCAAATGTAACTATAGGTCATTTTTGGCAACTGATATCACAACGTATTAGGGCGTTTTTCCAACCCAGTGTCATGGTAGTTCGTAAAATAGTCACTAAATTAAATCTATTGATTGGTGTCCACAGCACGACTTTCAAACTAATGTATTTCAATGGGAAGTAAATTTTGCGCCTGCAGCATGTATTTTTTGGGAGTGGGAGCACAGAAGCTGCATTGTTTTTTGTATTTAACTCAATATTACTCAACATTTAACCAGGAGATTTTATCATTGTTGTTTCTTTATCAGTCCCGGCCAGACCAGATAATTTGCTGTCAATTTTATTTATATCCTCAACATTTCTCAAGACAAAAACACTAGTGTCATTGATAACTAAACAAAACAATGAGTGAATGTTATGGCCATTGGCTTTAATTCTTTCACCTTTGATTGTGATTTTGACTTTTTTTTGTCAGTTTCGTCGATAGTGCGAAAGTGGTTACATTAGCTTACCAATGATCCTCACCGACTGTTACGATGGTGAAGACACCAGCAAAAGCTGTGTAACTTTATATAGTACTTTTTCTCACTGTCAACATTTCTCAACCCAAAACCACAAAGTTTTTTTTTTTTTTTTTTAAACTTTTATTTAAAAAAAAAAGATGTTCTTGATAACTCAATACTCCAATATGGAGCTGAAAATAGTCCCCAACAAATGCACTATTTACCATTTGAGTAAAGCATGCTGTGCTCAGCTGTTTAAGGAAGTTAAGTACAGTATCCTATCTATGAACCTTTTTCATTTACAAAAGATTGAAAGATTTGTTTTCAGCAGAAACAATAGGGCACAGGGCCAAGTGCCACTGATAAGGATGGTAGATGAGAAAGTATTGAGAGGCATATTAACCAGTGTTAGTTTTGGTCTTTTCATGGGATTTGTTGATGCTGTTAACATTACAGAATAATGTCAACCTTATCCTTTGATGGGATAGATGTACATTGTTCAATGTTGGACTTTAAAGGGGACCTATTATGCTTTTCCATATTTTCAGTCATACATATAATGTTACAATGTCTGATTGTTGTTTTAAATGTGGCAAAAGTATCAAATAATGAGGTAAACATATGTCAAAGTAATCACTGTTTGCAAAAAGCACTGGCTTCACACTACTGAATGTTCAGTTTCCAACAGTTTTTTCTGCTTTCAACCTGAGCTGATGTCACCTCGTGACAGATTTCTTTATATGGTCATCTGTTCCAGGCACAGTGTAAGACTTCCTTGCTCCGTTGGCGTTTTTCCCTCGGTTTTGGGGTTAATCACACCAAGCCATGACTTGAGTCAAACTGGCACACTGAGTGTTTTTCCATTACACAGCAGGCAAGTTAAATAAGTAGTGTACTTGTTGGAGGTGAACTGGTTGTCTGGAGCTCTTCATCAAACATCATCATCACTTTATCTGTTTCTGCTTGTACTATTCCTCCCTGTATTTTTTCTAACTAATCCACTGAACAAAGAGCTCCAAATATTTCCATATCTTCTTGTGTTCACCAGATTTTAGTGCCACTAATGAAGCTCTGCTAATTTGGTGAAGAACACTTTTGATAACACAATAAAAGTCTCCCATATCAAGCAGTAAAGCTTGGGAAATGTTGGGGTATTAATTGGCAGTAAAAACAAATCTGATACGGCTGCACTTTGATAGGCTTCCTGAAGCTGGCCAGTCAGAACAGAGTGGGCTCATCAGGAGGGAAGCCTTAAAGAGACCAGAGCTAAAACTGCCTGTTAAATGCTGAACTCAGGGGCTGCATTAAGGTTTTCTGAACTGTAATTCGTGCAAAGTTACTCAGTGGAGTCAGAGAATAAGAATAGAGCTGGAAATGAGCATAATAGATCCCCTTTAAGCTATCAACTCTCACTGTTGGTCATCTCTTCTTTCTTCTCTTACAGTGCCTGTTTGCCTCTTCCCATTTCTTATTTCCCATTTCCCATTTCCAATCTACCGTCTACAGTCTACCTTTCTCTCTCTATCTCTCTCTCCCTCTCTCTCTCTCTGTCTCTCTCCCCCTCTCTCTCTTTCACACACACACACACACACACACACACACACACACACACACACACACACACACACACACACACACACACACACACACACACACACACACACTCAGGCAGGCATTGGGCTATAAGAGGAGGAGTGTTTGGAAAATGAAGGTCTTCTATGTGAACCGTCTGCTCTCTCTCCGCAGGCCACACATAACAAGCGGAACCACTCACTCTCTCTCTCTCTCTCTCTCTCTCTCTCTCTCTCTCTCTCTCTCTCTCTCTCTCTCTCTCTCTCTCTCTCTCTCTCTCTCTCTCTCTCTCTCTCTCTCTCTCTTTCTGTCTCTGTCTCTTCTACTTGCCCATTCTCTCTCTTTCACTGTTATTTTCCCTCTGTTTCCTCCTCTCTGTCGTTGTACCCCTTGTCTCCCCATCTCCTCACTATTTCTCTGCTCCGCTATACTTCATCATGTTTTGCCGTCTCTCCCCTCTGCACAGGCGTGGTGAATGGATCTCTAAATTAATCCCTGACTCTTGCTCTGGGTGGAGAGCAATGCTCCGAATTAGAATAGGGAATTCTACCACTGACCTTGGCTAGTTCCTCTCTATTCTAGTATTCAGTAGGCGTGAATGGATCATAAAAATCCCTGGTCCCCATCATTTTTCCCTATTTACTGAGGAATATAACCCATTTTCTTGTCCCAGGGTCACACATCCATATTCTCTGCTGCCATCAATCTGTCTTTGAATCTGAATTTGTGTATATGTATCTTTTTGATGTGCCTCAGCCAGAGACGCACACCGTTCCACTGGGCTCACCACTGTGTCTCTATTCACTGGCTTATAGAAAATAATGCACATGGATTAGCATGGCCAAAAGCTGCACGGTGTGTGTGTGTGTGTGCCTGCGTGTGTCTTTTTCAGGCACGTGTGATGATATTTCTATCCACACAGAATGCATGTGTGCAAACCTGTGTGTCACTGAGGTGCATGGCCACATGTGATTGTCTGCGTGCAGTGAAAAAAATCAGCTTAGACAGTGCGTGATGAAGATAGACAGAAAGTGATAAGGTGAATTAGGGACGGAGGAGAAAGAAATGGAGAGGAAAGGATTTGTAACAAAGAAGCGGTTATGCCTGGTTTGTGGTGCTATGGCTGAGAGACAGTGATGCTCTGCTCTGATTATAAATGTGATTCTTGATATGCAGGATAATACATCTGTTTTAATCCCTCTGAGGTCCAACAATAAGACAAATAAATAGTATTCTTTTTTATGATGTACCTACTGCAGTAAAGATTATGATGATGATATGTGTGGTGGCTTGGTTGGTTGATTTTTGCTTTGATGCATAACCTCATTTGTCATCTAGAGTTACTATAGATTGTGCCTATAGTGAATCATTCATAAATCAATACTGTTTATGTATTATTGACTGCCACAGATTGCATTTACATGCAGACTGCACCTGATTATCTCTCCAACCAAATAGAGTCAAACAGTTGAGAGTCAAAATCACCTTGAGGTGTCAGTTTTGTATTGTCCTTATGTTGTTAGAAGTTAAGGATAACATTAATTAATTCTGAGATATGAAAGCGATAAGGCTCTTGAATTAGTCCTGTAGTTAGACCAGTAGACTAAAGTCATGACAAGACAAAAGTTTCCATAGTAATTTGATGTGTGAGTCAGTCAGGGTGGTTTGCATTGAATCTGTAAACTCTGCTGTGTACAATCAAGGACAAACAAAGGTAATTCCATCACTATCATACAAAATACTGAACGTGCTAAAATTTGATTTATGCACATGTGTTAAGTGGTTGCATGTGGCATCACTACAGTGCTACAACTGATGTGCACCTCCTAAAAAATGTAATTACACCTAGGGGCTACAGCAGATACAGAGACACATAAGAACCCAGAAAACTGTAATTGGTCAGTCTGGACTGCTTATGTTTTCTACATCAAGTGACTGTAAAGAGAGCTGATTGAAAGGTCATCAAAGAAGTTGAAGAAAGACTCAGTAGTCTTCCTCTTTTAGTAGCACACATCAAGCGGAGCCATCTGCACTGCAAATCTTCTGTCCACTGTGGAATCTCTGCTCTATATAAATCAATTATCTTAGACACAGCAATTAGTCTCCTGTTCATTGATGAAACAAATGACAAAATATAACTCAAGAATTATAAATTACCTAGATGTTACTCTAGGTCTACACGTATATGTAGCCTTTCTGCACTTTATATCACAGACTAAGTGAATGTAGATAAAGTTATGGTGGTTTTATCAAAGGGTGAAGCTTTTTATAAATAAAAACATATACCAAAGGTATGTCCAACATGACTCACATTAACTCTAAGGTAATTCAGGGATTTGCATTGCCTTGCAGCTCTTCCCAGTGTAATTCTAAAAGCTCCACGTTCATTTGCTCTTCATAGTTTGACCAATCACAGTCTGGTTGAAATTATTTTCAGCTCTTGATGCCATTGTTTTCCAGTCACCTTTTAGCACTTTCCTGCTCATTAATGATGCCAAGCGTAAACTCACACAAGTTTTTCTGGCCCATGTTGACAAGTAAAATGTATTTTGCAATGATTGAAAGGGTGTTAATACAATGTCGACCATGAAAACAAATTTCTTTGCAAACAAACACACTTCCAAAGAGTTTGTCACTCCAAAAGTCAAGTCTTGGAGCACTGGTTATAGATTCCTAGAACACTTTTCTACAACTCAGCAACTCTGTTGCACACACACACATACACACACACACACACACACACACACACACACACACGTAGATACCATTTTTTACATAGTCTCTCTCGCTCGCTCTCTCTGACTCATAAACATATTGATTTTCCAACCTATCCATATATTTCCAGTTTCCCCAAATACAGCATGTCTCCGTGCTTTTTTGCTAACTCACTCCTTTCATTAAATGGCTCAATAACAGCAGTGTATCATCATCTTCGTTGGTGATGTTTTACATGGTTATTAGTCTTCTTAATAGCCACACTGAGGGAAATAGAGTGAAATGATATCTGAAAGTCTGGCAAAGCAGGGAGATTTACTTTGTGGCAAGCTTTCGTTTATTCATGTTACTATCATATTGAAGCTGCTGGCTGACACTGCAAGCAGCCTAAATGCTGATCCTGGCATCAGGATACATTATCTGGTTCAGGGCAAATAGCATGGCAGTAATGAATTAATACATTATCATTTAAACCTTTACTGGAGCATTAGTTTGTTAGTCACCTGCAGTTTAAATATAAAGTAATATAATTAAATGAATATGTCCCATTTAGAGTCAAGTTTAAGTAGATTTGTGTTACTGAATAATGATAATGACAAAGTAGTGGAGCTTTACAAGAAAACAAGAAAAGCAAAAATGAGATGATTCTTAGGGGAAATAACAGAAACTGCAGGAATTCCTGAAATCAATCTCAGTCTCACCGTGCTTATATACGTCATCACAGACAGCAGGTAACAACATGTTGTTAACTAGATAGCGGAAATCTTTGTAGTGTCCTGTTGAGGTTAACACATCTCCTGTAGTTTAATTCGTACAAATAATGCAAGATTGTGCTTTATCTGAATGTATCCTTAGGGCTAATCGTTGGTCTGTGACATACAAATCCTCTCCGGTCAACTGCTTCTGTTTTTTTAGACCTGCTTCATGAGTAACTAGACTGAAAGCTTGCAGTATTGTATTGTTAAGACTGACAGCCATTGCTTTTGGGTGTTTTTGTGATCAGAAATAAAAATAGTTCTATGTAATGCAGTTTTTGAAGTAGCAAGGTGAAATTGTGAATTCCGTGCTACTGTATTTAATATAAATACATAAAAAACTCTGTAGAAAACACCTTGTTGTGTATTGTTTAATCATAGTGAATATGATGTGAATGTTCATGTCATTTTTAAGTTATTCATTGATATTTTCATTGTATCTGAGCACCAGGGCCATGGTACTTGTTCAACTGGAACAACTGGAATCAATATAATTGTCCAAGTATTAACAGAACCCCTCACATAGCAGCAGCAATGTAAAAAGTCCACGATATTGTGCTTCCAATTACTTTAAAGCGAATATACATGCAGCACAAATAGACTGTTAGCTTTTCAAAAACTCCTTTAAAAATTCTATTCAGTTTAGGTCGATCAGCTTAGCAAACACACACATCATTGCTTTGTGCACACATGCATTGAATACCTCACAACAGTATCAGCTTTCACAATTTTCATTTTCCCTGAAATCACCAGTAATGACCAAATGCTTAACAGCTTTCTTTGTGTGTGTGTGTGTGTGTGTGTGTGTGTGTGTGTGTGTCTGTGTGTGTGTGTGTGTGTGTGTGTGTGTGTGTGTGCGTGTGTGTGTGTGTGTGTGTGTATACACGTGTGCATGTTAGCTTATGTGGGGTGCGATAAGTGGTCCCTGAAGAATTGCTCTGTTGCATCATTTTATTAAAGTCTCAGCAGTAATGACCAAACAGCAAGCAACATTATTAAACCATACAGCATGTTGCAATGAATCCGTACACTTGCGCCTGGTAATCTGATTTTGTTTAGTGGTTCAATAAAACAGACTATTTCTCATTGTGTCTCACCTCTTTCATTAAAAAGTCCACTACCAGGGAGCGGAGCCGACACTTCACTGCACTAGCAACAGTGAAAGGACTTTTTTAACCCTTAGATGCATAAGTGGGGTCAAAAATGACCCCAGCAGTTGTTTTTTTGCGATATCTTTGTAATTTTAAATTTGTATCGTTTAATATTCCATGTATTCCTCAAATAGGTTGTCTTTGACACGAGGCCATTTGGATTTGTATCTAATTGTTATATTTTTTAAGTAATTGCATTTTTTGTATCAGTACCACACTCTTCCATACGTGGGGTCAAAAAGGACCCCAATCATTTTCTATGGAATTTCAAGGGTTAACCCTAGGAACCTTTGATTTTTATCAACTGTGACTGTCAGGTATATTTACTGTCGATCCACACATCTAATGTCAGCAGTCTCACCACCCCTAAAGATTATTTTTTCACAGCAACATACATGTATTATTAGTACAAGTATTATCATCATTTTTATACCTTAGAATATATATGCTGTTATAAAATATGAACTTAATTTCCACATACATGATTTTTGTGTGATATAGTGTTGTGTTATCATCATCAAATTGTAAAGCGTCCTTGGATATGTGAAAGGTGCTATATAAATCGAACCTATTTTTATTATTATTATAATTATTATTATCAAATTACTTTCTAGTAAGCTAACACTAGCTAACTAAGATAGCTAACATTACTGCATTTGTTGTGTAGAGAAGCAGACTCTCACTATGATGGTTAGGGTTAGGGTTATGACAGGGCCAACAGAAGAGAAAGAGGTGTACGATGTGTGCAAAGCCACCAATAGTTGCTGGAAATGCAGTGACCCTGTGTGCAGTGCTCACAGCCAGAAACAAGTAGTTTGTAACAGCTGGTCACAG